>NC_061112.1:20314703-20511061 GCF_002878395.1 Capsicum annuum | reverse complement strand
TAAAAAAAGAATAGTTTATTCGATCCCAACTTGGTTCACCAAGCCATGGAAAAGGTGAAAGCGATTTGGGATGACTTAAGGCTGCCCAAAGTTGTCAAAAGTACTATGCGAATGTGAGGCATATAAAGATGGAGTTTAATGTTGATGGTTTGGCATTCTTAAAGGTATCTCTCATGAAATGAGTGATGCGGTTTGGAAAGAAGGGAAAGTTTAGTCCCCAGTATGTTGGTCCTTTTTGTGTCTTGAGGCAAGTGGGCCATGTGGCCTATGAGTTGGAGTTTCCATCTAGATTGGGTTCTATCCATCCAGTTTTCCATATTTCTATGTTGAGGAATTGTGTGGGTGATCCTTCCTTGGTTGTTCCTTTAGAGTGTTTTGGATTCTTTATCCTATGAGGTAGTCCTGGTGGAAATTTTGGATAAGTAAGTCCGTCATCTGAGGACTAAGAATATGGCTACGTTGAAGGTTCTATGAAGGAACCATAAGTTCGAATAAGTTATTTAGGAATATGAAGAGGACGTGAAGTCTAAATATCCACTCTTGTTCCCCATTCCAGATAATCATGCTTAAGGTATGTGTTAATCTTAGCATCTTTGTTTCTAGACTTTGTTAAAAGAAATTGCGATTTCCTTGAAATCTTTGTTTTCTTTTTTAAAAGGTAAGAGTGGGTGTGTTTCTGTGTTAAATCATGAGAATGGACTTCTTGAACCATCATTCGAGGAAGAATTATCCTAAATGGGAAGAATGAAACACCTCGTATTTTGGTCCTTGGAAATTTCTTGACGTATGGACTTACTGCCCAGACTATGACTCTCCCTAAGAGCCGTAGGATGTCATTACGGGTAGTAGGACCCTAATAAAATGGTGTGTAACGGCTAAGTTTTTGTTATGATTACAATTGGATCCTAACGAGATATAATGACTCTATACGAGTCATATAGCCCCATCCGTAACCAAACTAGCCTGATGCCAAAATGTTCTGCCTTGCCTACGACTTGACCAAACTAGTCGTAATGTCTGAGTATGAGTTGTATGGTACGACTCATAGCCAAACCAGTGTGGGTGCCCATGGATGTTGTCCAAACTATGACTGAAGGATACAAGTCATAAGGTGACCCTACGAGTCGTAAGGTTGTCCGTAACGGTTGTGCGATAATTTTTCAGTGTTTCATTAAGGGTATTTTTGACATTTCTCCTCCTCCCCAATCGTGAACCACGACTTAAGATCCCTTTAGGGAGTCATTATCACTCCAAAATAAATCAAAATAACTTCTTAATCTCTCTTAAAGAAATTGGTCAATTAGGGCTCTCAAGGGTGATTACTCTCCATAATTACGATACTTTAAGGCATGTTACTCTTTCCCTAATCTTATTTTGTGAAAATCATGTGTTTTAAATAGTTTAATTATATGGATTTGAATGTGGGTTTTGATATAGTTTACGGTTTTGGAATGATTAATCCTCTAATTATTTTTCCATAGTTTGTAAGAGTTGTTTATGCATTGAATTGAATGTCTTGAACTAATGGGTCCATAGGTACGGGAATTGGAATGGTGGTCGAGGTATTCCTCCAAATTGGAATTTTGAGCTTGGAATTGGATTTGAACAATTGTGTTCCCTCAACTCATTTGTGAAATTAAATTTGAAATATGGATTTGTCACATGGTTTGACTTACTTACCAACACTATGGTATTGCATAAATGGTTAAAAGGTTAAATATGGATTTTACAGGCCTTGATGGCTATATTTGAATTAAGAACAAAAGGGAGTTGAGGCATTTCGTCAATTAAAGAAAATTGTAATGGCATAATTATGAGCTTGCATGGTGTGCCTTAATGTATAATTCCTTGGTTAATGAATGTGTTATGTGAAACTTGTTTAAAGTGGGCGTAATGGGGATTATATGGCTAAGCCGTGAAGGTGGTATCTTGAATGACTTATACTGGAAACATGTTTTCTGACATGAGGTTGGTCTTGATGACCATCTGCATAGTTCAAACTATTGATATATTTGTATCTAGGATTAACATGGGGTCGGGACATTCCCGGGTCTTCCTTGATACCTCCGGTTCGTGCGGCTGACATGCACTGGGCTCTTTCAGTAAGGGGAGCTGAACTCATATAGCCAATGGGTGCCGATTTATGATGGTTGAGCTACATAGACTAGGACAATGTTTTACTTTATGCTAAACCTTGTTCCCCACCCCAGCATCTATTATATATATATGTATGTATGTGAACATGTACAGTGACTTTGAAATTGAACTTTTGGCTGACACTATTTTACCCTTATCCTGAGTTACATGTTAGTGCTCACCCCACTAACCATCTTCAGACGCTATTGATAACGCTCAATCTACAGCTCTCGTGGGAGTGTAAAGCGGTCGTTAGCAAATATAGAACCCAACCTGGGTTGGGTATCGATCCCACAGAGAATAGCTTGGCCAACAAGCAAGAGAAATTACTAGACTTTTAGTGCAAGTCTCGTAGGAAAGGGGGGATTGTAGTATGTAACCAAAACAAGAATGTAAGAACTGAAAATAGCAAAATAAAGAGAGATTGTCACGTGTGTTGTAAACAATGAGAATTGAGGCGTTGGGGTTATGTCCACCTTCTGAGGTATACGTCTCTATTGGCTATGAGTGTGTAGAGTCTTGACATGTAATTGCTTATAGAGAATTGTAGTCGATGGTAAATCCAAGCGTCTCTCGACCTAAACAAGGACTATTTCACTTTAACTCTCTCGAGCTTAAAGCGTGACTAACGGTACGAATTCTCCAAGAAGTTAGTCCAGGTACGGCACTAGCTTTTTAATAGGAAAGGGTGTCCTACTACCTTGACATTATCTCTTTTCCAGACAAATAACTTTTCTCTCGAACAAGTCAGATGTTAGACTGGCGTTGGTCTATGCGTCTTCTTTTCTAGACAAATAACCTTTCTCTCGAACAGGTTAGATGTTAGAATGGCGTGTTCTTGTGTTTGAACCGCAAAGAATGTAGATTTAAGATGAAGAGAATAATGATATAAGCAATATACTTGTCTTGAACTCACAAACTCATAGCTATAGATAGTAACTCATTCGGCTTCCATAACCCCAACTAAGAGATTTAGTTACCCATGAATGCGAAGGATATCACGTTTTGCATGGTGGATGGCGTGAATAGTAGGTGTTTGGCGTGTGGTTTTAGTGATTCCGTAGCAAGTAACGATTCTCTTGTTGTGGAATTTAAGAGTAGAAGAATGAAGAATTGAGAATGGGTTGTAGGAAGATGTCTTAATTGTAAGGAGATGAATGAATTGTCAGAATGTCTCCTCCCTTTCTTAAAATCTCTAACATGATAGGGTATTTATAATACTCCTATCCTACTCCTCCTAAACTAATAAAATAAATAACCAAATCCTAATATACTAATGAAATCCTTGACCCAATTGTACTAGGGTAAGGTTACAAAATTATAATCCAAATAGAATGATGAAACACATAACCTAATTGCACTAGGTTAATGTATTATGGCAAAAATCCAGCTTTGTGTCTGTAAGTCCCAAAGTCTTCAGAAATGCTGTTTTAGCCCGGGACAGATTTTCCATGCAGCAGATTTAGTCCTTTATGCGTCCAGCTCCTTTCCATCTCGTTTGTGAGCTTTCTTTTGCGTCAAGTAAGCCATAAATTGCTGTATTTTGCATCATTTATACCTGAAACTTTCCTAATCACATTTGTTAGCTCATTTACAGGAAAAAGGACTAAAAGTGTACGAAATAGATAATTAGTTCTCGAAACTAGGCTAAAATATGGGCAAAATATATTGATATAGGCGCGTAATTTCGCCTATCATCAGCTATATCCTTATACGATGTAGGGTCTAAAGGTACTTCTAACTTTTTTTGCGCAGTGATAGGTGATCTCAGAGTCAATCGTTTGTGGTGAAATGAAAAGCTTCCATTTTTCGGAAGACATGATCATTCCATCGATTTTTCCTTCCTTAAATTAGAAGTGAAAATTTCATTTTTACATTGTCATTGTCATTGTCATTGTCGGGGGCACGTGTCGACGTAGGTTATTTTTTTGTATAGAGGTTTTGTGGATATTGCTGTGGATTGGATATTAATGTTGACTTTCTTAGCTGTCTTTAAACTTAATACTTTCTATCTTGTTATATGTTTATTCAACCATTGTCAGGTGTGTTATTTGCTATTTCGCTAGGCAAAAGGGGTGGTCTCCGCTCCTCGGTGGACTTGAGCTATCCGCCAGGGTCAAGCCCTGGTTCGGTTCATGAAATATAAGCAACGCTATTGTCGCTTAATCGATGGTAGCTTATACGATGGGGTAGTCACTTAAGCGATACCTCCGACTGGATGTCAAGTCGCTTAAGAGACCAAAATCTTACTTAAGCGGTGCACCATTCACGCTGGTGCACTAGCTAGAGACTTGGAGAGTTCCAAGTTATCATGGACCCCTAAGGACTCATCCGGGCTCCCAAGAACACATATGAACTATGCTATCCCATGAAATTCGATGATCTAGACTCATTGGTAGTATCAGATTTTTGATAAAACATCATTTTCACAAAATTGACTCCCGAGACCCAATTTCACTACTTTCCAAATCGAGGGTCAAAATGATATATAAAAATCGTAAAACCACACCAACCATGTTACCAACCTAAAATTGATGTTCCAGATCTGTTGTGCAGTCCGTTTTGCTATTTAATGCACAAATCAATAAATGTTGACCGAAGTCAACTATAAGAACTGTATAACCACCAAATATCACAAGTTTGCACAAATCACACCAAAATACATTAGAAACCATGTAAATCATTTCCACATCCCAAAAATACCATAACACAACCATTGGAAGGGGTAAAATGGTCAAATTACACAGACATGAACAATTCACAAAAATCACCAAAAATTAAGTCATTACATCCACCACTAAAATTTTAGTTCGTCCTCGAACTAAAGGCATGAGAAATACCTGAATCAATGAAAAGTTAGGGATAACTACCACGCATATCAAACTCGACCTCCCAAGTAGCCTCATCTACAGGTCGATGTCTCCACTGGATCTAAACTATTGGAATATCTCTAGAATGCAAAAGTCTAACATCCCTTGATAGAATGGAGATGAGTTCTTCAACTAAAGACAACCTCCTATCTAACTGGACTTAATTAGAATGAATGATATGAGACTCATCCAGAATATAACGCCGCATCATGGAAAAAATGAAAAACTCAATGAAAGTTGATAAGTTTGGGGGCAATGCTAACTCATAGGCCGCATCCTCAATAGTTCAAAGGATCTCAAATGGTCCAATATACCTTGGGCTAAGGTTGCCCCTCTCCCCAAACCTCATCACCTCCTTTATGGGCAAAACACAAAGAAAGACTCGATCACCAACATTAAATTTCAAGGCACAAAGTCTATGATCCGCATAGCACTTCTTCCTACTTCGAGCCGCTTGAAGTCTATCATGAATAACCTAAACCCTATACAGAGACTCACAAAGCAAGTCATACCTTGAGGTCTAATCTCAGAAACTTAAACCAACCAACTAGAGAGAGACAATGACTACCATACAAAGCCTCAAAAGAAGACATATCAATACTGGAATAATATCTATGCTACTGCCACTGACCTCTAAAGTCCATAACACAAGCGCAGAGCATATCCTCCAAAACCTGATAGTCCGCTTTGACTTACCATCGGTCTGGGGATGAAAAGTTATGCTAAAATCAACCTGGGTACCCAAATCTTCCTAAAACATCTTTCAAAAGTGAGATGTGAATACTGAACCTCTATATGAGATAACAGACACTGGTACACCATGAAGATGAACTATCTAATGAATGTAAATACGGACCAACCTTTCAGCACTAAAAAAAAATCTAAATCAAAATGGAATAATCAAATTTTTTCAATCAATCCATGATGACCCAAACACTATCAAAACCATAAGAAGTACGAGGCGAACCATAACAAAGTCCATAGTGATCCGTTTGTATTTTCACTTTTGAATGGGTAAATATTGAAGCAACAAAACTCAAAAGATTGGCCTTCAACTACTGGCAACTTAGGCAACAAGCTACAAAATCTGCTACATCCTTCCTCATACCACCCCACAGTAGAGCTTTCTTAAATAACAATACATCTTAGTCACTCTTAGATGGATGGAATACCAGGAACAGTGAGCCTTCTACAAAATTAATCTAATCTAATCACACTCACGGCACACAAACTCAACCTCCAATCCTCAAAACACCATTATGATCAAGCAATGCTTCCCTGGCCTCACCACTAAACACCTCATCCCGAATTATTCTCAACCCAATATTATGAAACTAATGAGCCTAAATCTGCTCCATTAAGGAAGACCTAGCCTCCACAAATGCCAAAATAAACCAAGTGTTAAAATATCAAGCCTAAACATCTGGTTAGCTGAAGACTGAACGTCTAAGGCCAAAGCCTCTCCTGGGTCAAAATATGCGCCAAGCTGCTCATGCGAGTCGACTTCCACCTCAAGGTATCCGCAACCACATTAGCCTTGCCTGAATGACAAATAATAGTAAGGTTATAATCTTTAAAAAACTTAAGCAAATGACGCTGCCTCATAATAAGATCTCGCTAGGTAAAGAAATACTTAAGGCTATGATGATTTGAGAAAATCTCTCAACGGACTCCATATAAGTAGTGCCTCCACAACTTCAAAGAAAATACATTTACGTACAACTCCAAATCATGGGTAGGATAATTCTTCACATAGGGATTAAAGTGATGAGAAGCATACGCAATCACCTTATCCTCCTGCATTAACACAACAGCTAACCCAACACTTGAAGCATCACAAAAGACAATAAAATTCATGCCCTCCTTGGTCAAAATCAAAATAGGAGTTGAAGTGAACAAATCCTTAAGCTTTTGAAAGCTCGCCTCACTGAAAGGAAATTTTTTTCTGAATCAACTTGGTCAATAGAGCTGCAATAGAAATAAAACTCTAATTATAATTGGGTAAACCAATAAAACTCTGTATATTGGTAGGGGAAGTAGGCCAATCCCATTCACGAACTGATGCAATTTTGGTCGATCGACCGTAATACTATCCATCCTTGGTCACTGCATGATCTAAGAAAAAACAAAATGCAACAAAAATTCATACTTGGAGAACTTAGCATGTAACTTCTCATCCCTTAATCTCTAAAGCACAATCCACAAATGCTCTTCATGATAGGCCTCACTCTTATAATAGACCAAGATATCATCTATAAATACAATTAAAAGGGAGTTGGGATACAATCAAAATACCTAGTTCACCAACTCCATGAATGCGACTGGAGCATTAATTAACTAAAGGGAATGATTAAGAACTCATAATGACCATACCGAGTTTGAAAAGTTGTCTTCAAACTATCCAAAGCTTTAATACTTAACTGGTGATAACCCAAACCTCAAATCAATCTTTGAAAACATTGAAGCACCCTGAAGCTGATTAAGAAAATCAATAATATGAGGAAAAGAGTATTTATTCTTAACCTTCACCTTATTCAGATATCGATAATCGATACAAATACATATAAAACCATTATTTTCTTCACAAACAAGATAGGTACACCTCTAAGTGATATACTAGGTCGGATAAATCCCTTATCTAACAACTCTTTGAACTGATCCTTCAATTTCTTCAACTCTTCTAAGGCCATTCTATTAGGAGGAATAGAGATGGGACTTGTGTCCGACTCAACATCAATGGCAAAGTCAATATCATGAGCTAGAGGTGTACCACGAAAATCTATAGGGAACACATCTATGAACTTACGGACAATATAAACAAAATCCAATGGAGGTAGGAAATCAATACTAGTATCATGAATATCGACCAAATAAGACAACCATTATATCTCTACCAAATATCGAGCCTAAATAAAAGACATAAGTCACTTGGGACCCAAATGAAGTGCACCCTTCCAAGCTATCCTTGGAACACGTGGCAGAGCTAAAGTCACAATCTTAACTGACAGTCTATGATAACATGATAAGAAGCTAACCAATACATACCTATGATGACATTAAAATCTACCATGTCTAAGACAATCAAATCTACCTAAGTATCATGCCTTACAAATTTCACAACACAAGATTGGTACAACCTATCAACCACTAAAGAGTCTCCTACAAGGGTAGATATATGGATAGGCATGGCAAGAGGCTCATTAACAAAATTAAAATTCGATGTAAGATATGCAGACGCATAGGAAAAAGCCTTCCCTAGATCAAATAATATAAATACAAATTTGAAATAAACAGGGTTGATACCTTTGATAACAATGTTTAATGCCTTTGCCTCTAGTCTAGTGGGTATAACATTGTACTATCCACGACTACTACCTAACTGAGTAGCCCTGCGACCACCACCATAGCACCATTACCTCTTTCTTACACACCTCTAGTAGAACCTCTACCTCTCACTACTGATATAGGAGTAGCCATGAAGATATGGTAGGGACAGTCCTTGGCCAAATTTCTAACCTCAAAACATACAAAGCAACCTCTATGGCCCAACTCATTAGGGGGAGGTAAAACTGAGCTAGAAGGACCACCCAAAGCTACTGAACCAGAAGACCTACTACTTGAACTATGAAAAACTGCCTGTACGGGCCTGCTATAATACCCACAAAAGCCTTTAGAATCCTAGCTCGATGAGTATGACCTCTAAACTCGCCCTGATGGTGCACCCTTTTGATGCCTCCCTGATATGCTTGAAGAATAGAATCAGTCATCTTAGCATGATCCATTATACTTTGAATGACGCCTCTAAAACTACCACCTGGACAATAGTAAGTTGAAGAGAAACATCCATCCCCTTCAAAAGTTTTAAATCTTCTTAGACTCGGTGGCAATACTAGCATAAGAATATCTAGACAAGGAATAGAAATGTCCTTGATACTCTAAAACAATTATGGAGCCTACTGTAGGTGATCAAAATCATCTCTCATATGACGCCTCAAACTATATGGCACAAACCTATCTAAAAAGGCCTCAACAAACTGATTCCATGCCACGACCCAAAAAATTTATGGTCATGATGGCACTTCTCACGACGTACCTTAACAAGTAAGCCTATCACTTAAATTGATACACAAAAAGGGGAAAACATATAATACTCCCAATGTGAGGCTTCTAAAATAAAGCCAAACCAAATAAGATAATAAGTGTAGGAAGAATATAATAATCAATACAACTATAACTCCCAAAACCTGATGTCAACAGTATAAGAACGTATCTAGTAAAACCCTAATCCAAATGAAGTACATAAGATGTCCAAAACATAAGAAAAACTCTGTCTTTCAAATGAAAGTAAAGACATAGTCTATAAGAAAGGTATCAAATACATTCGGACATCTGAAAGTCAACTACTACCTTAAAAGCACCAGGTATCACTCAAATCAACCAAGCGGGGTGCATTCGAACTAGGACTTGCACCAAAAGGGCTAGGCATAAGTACGGTCCACTTATACTCAGTAGGTATCATAGGCCGATCGAGCAAAGTAGAAAATGAAGCACAAAATATACACTAAGGGCACATCCCCTGCAATAAAAAAATGTCCCACAACAGTAGCCTACATCGCTTGCACTAATAATTCTAACGTATCACATATATAGCACTAAATACCAGAAAAGAACACAAGTATACAATATACCACATACAAGAATGCCAAAAGAAGAACATATATATATAAGATCATTAAGTACAAATAACGGAAGATAGAACAATTAGATAAATAACAAGCCAAGATATAGAACAAGTAGATAGATGACAAATCAATATGGCAATACAAGCATGGAATAAACACAATAAAGTAAGTTCAATGTATATGATGATGATGATGATAGTGATGATTATGATAATGATAATGAGGGTATAGCATGAGGTGTCCCATAATCTCCGTATACACACAAGGAGGAAAGCCTCCCAACATGGGACCCATGGAGGATTCCTCAACCCATATCCTAGCCCATATACACCTACAGAGGCAATCCTCCCGATGCAGGACCCATGGGGGGTTCATCAAACCATATACAATCAATATCCATAACTCTTCTCCGACATAACCTTCGGAGAGGTCTTTAAGATCCAATATCCAATAGCACTATCCATGACTCTTCTCTGGCACATCCTTCTGAAAAGGTCTATCTAATCCAATATTCCCAGTGTTTCTAGAATTTCAAGTGTTTTCAAAGCACATAAAACACAAATAAAGTATAAAATCAACAACAAAAACATACAAAACATACAACAAACAGTGAAATTATGTGTATGATACCATGAGGATGATGATGCAATGTTCACAACCAACAAAAAAAAAGTATTTCCACAACCAACCATTCCATAACCAACCAATGTACCAATTACATAAGATAATTACCCACTTATTATTCCAAACTATCCATAAATTTCCACATGTATCATATGGCAACAAGTATGAATATATCACAATACTCTAATAGTACCACATTAGGCATTTTCAACAACACAATACAATTATTAACATGTAATCAAGGCTATCGATGTCACATAAGGCCCCACACGGTCATACATATATCACATAATATCTCAAATTTAGAAATTACATCACATATAGGCCCCTACATGGGCACAACACATAGATATCCATTTTTCATGATTAGTTCAAACCCTCAACATGCATTTTATATATAAATTAACTACCCAGCCTAGTCTGAAAGAGCTGAGCCATAACCTGCCTCAAATGTTGAAACCAATTTGCTATACTTCAACCCACGACATTACTTCTAATGAATGATCTCAAAATAAACTAAAATCAAGAAATATAGAATCTACACATCAAAATAAAGCCAATGATACCCATATTACCGACTTTTGGTTTGGGGTCAAAATGGACCCCCAAAATAGGTTTTCAAAAAGGAAGGGTAAAATCATAACTTTATTTCAACAACGTGTTACCCATACCTTTAGAAACCTATAGCTGAAAACCCAAGTCAAATCGAGGTAAAAATAAGGTTCTAATTAAATAAAAACTATTTTTTAAACTTTACCGAATTAAATCTTTGAAATCTATTTTAAAATCAAGAGTCAAAGTTGTTTTGAAGATGAAATCAAAGAAAAACAGTAATCATAGAATTAGAAACATTATTCAAGTGAAAAGGAGTGAAATTGGGATTTAAAATCAATCCCTAAAGTTTTGGAATTTTGAAAAATTTACTAAGAAAAGGGTGAATTCTTACCTTAAATCCGTAGGAGAATCAAAAAATAGATGTTAATCTAGCTTCCAAGCACTCACAAGCTTTACTTTTCAGCTCTCACACTATTTTAGGGTTTAGCTCTCAAGAGGCAAGTTGAAAAATGACCAAAAATTGGGCAACAAGGGGCTATTTTTACTCAACTAGGTTACCAAGTACATAAGTTATAAAATGCATTCCTTAAATGAGTTTTACCCTTTGTGATCCAGGTTGCACCAAATTTTCTAAGTCTAAAATAGACTTCGATGGGGTGCCTTGGATTCATTCAAAATCAGATATACGCAAACGAACTATGTAACCATGCTAAATTCAATACTTTAGACTCAATAGTGATATCAAAATTTTGAAAAAAATATCATTTTCACAAAGTCAACTCTCGAAACCCAAAATCACAATTTTCCAAAGTAAGGCCGAAATGAGATTTAAAACCAATAAAACTACACCAACCATGTTACCATCCAAAAATTGATTTTCTGGATCTGTTGGCGAAGTCATTCACCCATCCGTCATACAGATCAAAAGATAACCACAGAAGTCCAAAATAAGACTCTCAAAGCCTCCAAAAACTACAATATCACACAAATGAAAATACATCGGGAATTGTACCAATCACAACCATACCATAAAAATACCATAATGTAACTATGGGGAGGGGTAAAATAATCAAATCTCATAGAATTACAAATTTCACATATTTTATTAAATTTCAAGTCGTTACATCATCCACCACTAAAAATCTAGTTCATTCTTGAACTTAAGACAAAAGAAATACCTGAATCCATAAAAAGTTGGGGATAATAAGTAGGCATATCATACTTGACCTCCCAAGTAGCCTCATCTACACGTCGATATCACCACTAAACCTTAGCAATAGGGATAACCCTAGAACGTTACCGTCTAACATCCCTAGCCAATATGGAGAATGACTCCTCAATAGAAGACAACCACTCATCTAGCTGAACCGATTCCCTACAAATAACATAAGTCTCATCCAGAATGTAACAATGAAGCATAAAACATAAAAAATAGATGAACAACTGATAAATCTGGAGAAAAAACTAAATCATAAGCCATATCACTAACAGTACACAGAATCTTAAATGGACCAACATACCTAGAGCTAAGATTGACCCTCTTCCCAAACCTCATCACACCCTTCATAGGTGAAACTCAAAGGAAAACCACCAACCCCAGATCTTAAGGCATAAAGCCTTTGATCTGTATAGCACTTCTGCCTACTTTGAGATGCTCTAAGTCTATCCTAAATGATTCAAAATCTATCCAAAGAATCATGAAGCAAGTTTATACTTTGAGGTCTAACCTCAGAAACATCAAACCAACCAACTGCAGAGCGACAAAGCCTATAATATAAAGCCTCAAAAGGAGCCATATTAATACTGAAATAGTAGTTTTTATTATATGTAAACTCAGCTAAAGCCAAGTGTTTCCCTCATTTGCCACCAAAATCCCTTTCACGAGCATGGAGCATATCCTTCAAAACCTAAATAGTCCGCTTAGACTGACTATCATTCTAGGGGTGAAACATTATTCTAAGATCAACTCGAGTACCCAACTCATCTTGAAAATTCTTCCAAAAGTGCAAAGTGAACACAAAACCCCATTCTGAAATGATAAGTGTCGGTAGACCATGAAGTCGCATAATCTCATGAATATAGATACAGGCTAACCTCTCAACACTAAAGGAGATCTTTACCAAAAGGATATAAACAAACTTATTCAATCGATCTATAATATCCCAAGCACTATTAAATCCATGGAAAGTACGAGGCAATCTAGTCACAAAATCCACAATAATCTGCTTCCATTTCTACTCGGGAATGGGTATCCTCTAAACCAACCCACCAGGTCTCAAATACTAACTTTCACCTGCTGGCATTAAAGGCAATGGGCTACAAAATCCGCTGCATCCTTTCTTATACTACTCCACTAGTAATGCTTTCTTAAATCATGATACATTATAGTCACTCCCGAGTAGATAAAATACATAAAAAAATGAGCCTTTTCTAAAATTATCTAATCCAATCATCCACTCTCGGTATGCAAAATTGACCCCCAATCCTTAAAACACCATCTAAATCAAGTGAGGCTTCCTTAGCCTTACCACTCAACACCTTATCTCGAATGATCTCAATCCCACATCATCAAACTGATAAGCTTGAATCTGCTCCATCAAAGAAAACCTAGCCTCCACAAATGCCAAAACACACCTAAGTGTTGAAATATCAAGCCTAACCATCTGGTTAGCTAAAAACTGAACCTCCAAGTCCAAAGGCCTCTCTTGGGTCAACAGATATGCCAAGCTACCCATGCTAGTTGATTTTAAGCTCAAGGCATCTGCAACCATATTAGCCTTGCTCGAATGATAGAGAACAGTCAAGTCATAATCCTTGAGTTACTCAAGCCAACACATTGCCCCATATTAACATCTCACTGGGTGAAAAAGTACTGAAGGATATGATGATCTGAGAAAATCTCACTACAAACTCCATATAGGTAGTGCCTCCTCAACTTTAAAGCAAAAACAGCTGCGCACAACTCAAAATCATAGGTAGGGTAATTCTTCTCATAGGGATTCAACTAATGAGAAGCATAAGTAATCTCCTTACCCTCCCATATCAACACAACATCTAAACCAACACCCGAAGCATCACAAAATATAATAAAACCTATGCCCTCATTTGGTAAAGTTAAGATGGGAGCTGAAGTCAATAAATTCTTGAGTTTTTGAAAGATCGCCGCACAATCATTGAACCACTGAAAGGAAATCTTATTCTGAGTCAACTTGGTTAAAGAAGATGCAATGGAAGAAAGAAAAACCCTCAACAAAACATCGATAATACTCGACCAAGACAACAAAACCCTAAATCTCAATGGGTAAAGTAGGTCTAGCCCAATCACGAATAGCTGCAGTCTTGGATGGATCAACCATAATACCCTTCTTAGTCACCGTACGACCTAAGAAAGAAAGAAACTCCAACCAAAACTCACACTTAGAAAACTTAGCATACAACTTTTCATCCCTCAATCTATGAACCACAATTCGCAAATGATCCTCATGATCGACCTTATTTTTGGAATAAACTAAGATATCATCAATGAATACAATAAAAAAGAGTCGATATATAATCGAAACACCCAATTCATTAACTCCATGAACACAACAGAGCCATTGGTCAATCGAAAGGATGTGACTAAGAACCCATAGTGACCATATCAAGTCTGAAAAGTCATCTTTAGGATGTAAAAAGATTTAATCCTTAACTGGTGATAGCCAAACCTCATATCAATCTTTAAAAACACTGCAGCACCCTGAAGCTGATCAAATAAACCATCAATACAAGGAAGATGATACTTTTTCTTAACCGTCATCTTGTTTAACTGCCAATAATTAATACATATTTGCATAGACCCACCCTTCTTCTTCACAAACAATACAGGCCAACCCTAAGGTGATATACTAGGTTGGATAAATCCCTTATCAAACAACTCCTGCAACTAATCCTTTAATTCCTTCAACTTGATTAGGGCCATCCTATAAGTAGGAATAAAAATAGGCTTGGTGACCGACTCAACATTAATAGAAAAATTAATATCATGATTCAAAGGCATACCAGGAAAATCAGTAGGGAATACATCCATAAACTCATGAAAAAAATATAATCTAAGAGAGGAGGCGAAACAATACTAGTATCACGAATATGAGAAAAATAAGACAAACATCATCTCTCGAGCAATCTTTGATCCTGAATATATGATATGATTATTTTAGGATTCGAATAAAGTGCACCCTTTCTAGCTATTCTTGGCACACCCGACGAAGCTAAAGTCATGGTCTTAGCATGGCAATCTAGAATAGCATGATAAGGAGCCAACCAATCCATGCCTAAAATAACATCAAAACCAACCATATCTAACAAAAGCAAATCTATCCAAGTCTCATACATAAAAAAGTCACAATACAAGATTTGTACACCCGATCCACCCCTAAGGAATTACCTACTAGGGTAGATACACGAATAGGAATGTTGAGAGGCTTACTAACAAAATCAAAACCTAAATAAAAATATGCAAACACATAGAAGAAGTTGAACCAGGGTCAAATAAGATAGATGCAAGTCTAAAATAAATGGGGATGATACATGTGATCATAACATCTGAAGCCTCTACCGCAGGTCAAGCTGGTATAGCATAGCATTGCTCATGATCACCAACTACCTGAGTAGCCCCACGGCCACCACCAAAGGCTCCACTACCTCTACCTCTCTCACCACTGGTAAGACCCCTACCTCTCACAGTTTAAATAAGATAAGCTCTAAAACCACGATGGGGATAGTTCTTGGCTAGATGCCAAACTGATCATACATAAAGCAACCTCTAAGCTTGTCCTGACAACACACTCTCTAGGCGTCTCCCTGAGATACTCATGAAGTAGATCAATGCATCCTCGACTTACCCCTTATATTCTAAAATACACCCAAACACTACCATTTATATCATGGCTCACTGAAGAACAAGAGACATAGCAAGTCCAGGTAGCTGAGGCCTCATCTGAGGAAGTAACATAAATGAAGACTAAACTCCTGATCTTGGAACACCACACTCTAATGCTGGTGTTGAAAAAGAAATAGTACTTAGGGTTAGAGAAGTACCCAAAATAGAAGCAATTATAGTTAACAGATCACTATCACTAGACTTTGGCATGGATGGAGGTACCATACTCGGAGTTGGGGGAGTACCAAATGAACTTAAAGGCACACCCTCCGAATGAGTCAATATACGAATCAACAATCTCTCCAAGACTGAGGTAGAAAAACTTTGAGGATCTGGAGCAGAACCTATACCTCCAATATGCTCAACCTGAGGCTCGGGGGAAAGTCCCTTAGCACTACTCTAGGATGGGGATGATCCACGAGCCCATCCACTCCCTCGAGTCCATCAATGACTCGAGGTCTCCCTCTGGGTGAAGGCTCTATATCTCTGACTTCATGAGACCTAGTTAACCCCATCTGTGCAAAAAATAAAACACAACTCAAAAAATAAGGTGTACAAGAAATTCACACGATAAGGAATAAAATAAGAAAAATTTCCTAAAGACATTCTATATCCTCTCAAAGATAGATACAAATGTTTACATACCGATTCGTGAGACTCTATTAGGCATTCTATTCTTACACCATTGAGACTAATGAAATCTGGCTGCTTTGATACTAATTTGTCATGACCCAAAATTTAGGGTCATGATGGCACTTATCTCAACGTACCTTGACAAGTAAGCCTATTATCCAAACTGATACACAAAAAGGAGAAAAAGACAAAAATATCCTCAATGTAAGCTGCTAGAATAAATTCGAACTAAATAAGATAATAGGTACGGAAAGAATACAATCAACAATATACCCATAACTCCTAAAACCTAATGTCAATAGTATAAGAACGTATCTAGTATAATCCAAATATAAATAAAATATATAAGATGTCCAAAATACAAGAAAAACTATCTCCGAAAAGAAAATAAAAATATAGTCTATAAAAAAAGGTAGTAGAATACATCTAAAGAAGGTAACAACCTCCAATTTGAATTTATCTTGGAGATAAAAACTTTTTCAATTCAAATTTATATTGAAGAAGGAAACAACCTTCAATTTGACTTTATATTGAAGAAAGAAACCAATCAATTTGAATTTATATTGTAGAAGGGACAACCACCCTACAACTCTATAAAAGAATGTTGGTTCTCCACTATTCAATATCAATTTTGGGATTTCCAAGCCATGAATAATGCTTAAGTAATTTCTTTTCCTTCTACGTTTTAAAGATTTTCTTCACCTTTTTTCAGCCCAGCATGTTAGTGGTAGAAAACTCATATCTCATTGTAGGAATATCAAAATCATGAACCGTTTGATATACCAAAAACTATACTTCAAGATCTATAACATATCAAAATTTAGATTCAAAACCCATCAATATAATTCTTAATAATTTTTGTGAAGTTAACCCTAAATTTTATCCTGTTGAAAATTTCAGATCTGTGTGTCTTTGCCAAAACTTTCATATCTTGAAGTAGGATGGACCAAATCACAAGCCGCTAGATTTTTATGAAGCTAGAAACAAAGATATATAGTATATCCAAAATTTATAATTTAATACCTTTGAGATATTTTCAAGTGTTATCCTGAATTCATCATTAGGTTTTAATGCACCAGTAATTTCAGATTTGTGCAATGACACTAAAAAATATTTATATCTCAATGTGGAAGATCAAACTAATGATTCATTTGATTCTATAGATATTGAAAACATTCATATATTACATATCCAAGATTTGGAATTTAACACATCTTGGATAATTATATATAAATATTTAAAGTTGACCCTAAATTTTGCCCGGCTGAGAATTTTAGATTTATGTAGCCTCACCAAATAATTTATATCTTGATGTGGCAAAATCACCATAAAAAGGTATTTTAATTTCTAGAAATCATACTTTAAAGGATTCATATTCACCAAAACATCTTGTATCAAGCCCATCCAAGTTGGTTATATATGTCTTTTGAGCTCGAAACATCCTGATAGGTAACAAACTCTCTTTTATTCGTATTTTCATTGTGTTGTCTTTCCATTTTTCTTTTTGTAGGTGAATGACAATTTCTTGCTTAAGATAATGTCTTTATGAAAATGTGGTAATATTATGGTTCAATGGGATAACTACTTACCCCCATCCTATGAAAGGTAATTCTACGGGTAAATCTTATGGCACACAGGGATGGATACTCGTCCTCGCTTTAAGAACGGTAATTCTACGGGTAATCTTATGGTGCACAAGGATGGATACTCATCCCTACCCTAAGAAAGGTTTTCTATGGGTAATCTTACGTCGTATAGGGATGGATATTTATCCCCTTCCTAGGAAAGGTAATTCTATGGATAATCTTACAATGCATAGGGATGGATACTCATCCCCTCCCTAAGAAAGGTAATTCTACGGGTAATTTTATGGTGTATAGGGATGGAGACTCATCCCCTCCCTAAGAAAGGTAATTCTACGGGTAATCTTACAATGTATAGGAATGGATACTCGCCCCTACCCTAAGAAAGATAATTCTACAAAGGATTAAAGGATTTAAAAACTTCAACTTATAGACATAGAATATCAGACTACTCCAACTTTTAGACTTTAAAGGCTTTAATATGATTGATTTGATAGCTTTAGCTTGAAGAGTTAGTGAATTTGAAGACTTCAACTTATATATAGAGAGCATATGAAAACTTTAACTTACAGACTTTATGAACTTGCAGGCTTCAATATGGTGAATTTGAAAGCTTCAACATGGAGACTTAGTGAATTTGAAGACTTCAACTTCTAGACATAGATCACCTGAAGACTTCAACTATCAAACTTTTTAAACTTTCAGGCTTCAATATGGTGAATTTGAAAGCTTTAACATAAAGACTTAGAGAATTTGAAGACTTCAACTTATGTCAAAGGAGCTCATATTTCATAGAAATTTGCCCCCATCGATCCACCAACACTTAGTGTAAGTCTAAAGATTGATGAAACAAAAAATCTCTTGAAGACTAACTTTTTATGTGAGCGGAAACATGTATATTTTTACACTCATGCAACTGAACTCAGAATGAAATTTCAAGTGCCTACGCACCTAAGTGAATAGGATAAAGTCACAAAGTAGTTCTAGATGAGTGCTTTTTTTAATATTTTTTTGTGTCCTAAATTTTACCTAGGCCACCTCTTTCGAGGCTTTCAACCTAGCGGATATTATTTTGAGTCGTACATAATTTATACTCTTGTGGGATAGGAGCGGACAGGGATTTATACTCGTGCCTTAAGGAGTGTCATATTTCTTCAAGGATAGTACTTCTTCAAGAACTTGCCATTGATAGGGCCAATCTTTATTCCATCTACATCGACACGCTTTAAGCACCATTTGAATATGCATCTTGCACAACATATGGTTCATCCCACTATGGGGTAAATTTGACTCCTGACTTATAAAAAGTAATTATGGGCCTTCGTACTAAAAGAACATAATCTCCAACTTGAAAGCACCTTAAGTGGACTCTTTTATTAAAAGAACAAGATAGTCGGGCTTGATAATATTTGAGATTTTGCAGAGCCTCCAATCTCTTCACATTAAGAGATTCTAACTCTGCAAAATGCAACTTAGTATTTTCTTCTCCGGTGAGACCTTCTTGAATAGCCAGTCTTAAAAAAGGTATTTGATGCTCAAGTGGCAGGACTGCTTTAATTCCAAAAGCAAGTGAGTATGGGGTGTCTTGTGTCGATGTGCGATAAGTTATTCTATATGCCCATAAAGCTTCTTCCATTTTCTTATGCCAGTCTCGCTTGGACTTGGAGATGACTTTCTTCAATAGGTTGCATAGAGTCTTATTGAATGCTTCAGATAGACCATTGACGATAGCATGGTACATAGAAGACTTGTGTTGCTTAAAACCAAATAGATCACAAATCTTATTCATCAAATTAGTATCAAATGGCTTTCTGTTATTAGTTATTATGTACTGAGAGATTTTGAAATGGTAAATGATATTTACTTGGATGAAGTTTATAATATTTTTTTTCTTTACTTCCTTGTGAGCAATATCTTTGGCCCATTTTGAGAAGTAATCTGTAGTAGCCAAGATGTACAAGTGTCCACCTGAAGATTTTAGTAATGGTTTAATAACATCCAATCCCCAAGTGTTGAATGGCCAAGATACTATAGTTGGATGTAGTACCTCAGGAGGCCAAGACTTTATCACTAAGTCATCCACATAGCACTCAATATTTTTATGGTTTAGGCCATCAAAGATGTTTTGTATAGCTCTTTGATATGTGTCACTAGTGTTCTTCAAACCAAAAGGAATCACCTTGTAGCAATAAATACCTTAACGGCATAAAGTCAGCTCTTTATTCTTTGGTGCCATGCAGATTTGGTTGTAGCCGGATAAACCATCCATTAAGGATATTTCCTCATAACCAATGGTAGCATAAATCATCAACTCTAGAATGGTAATTGGAAAATAATCCTTAGGGCAGGCATTATTCAGATCCCTAAAGTCAGCACAAACTCTAATTTGGCCATTCTTCTTTCGCATAGGAACATGCTTTAAATCCATGTGTGGTATTTAACTTCATGAATAAATTTGGCTTCAATGAGTTTGTTAACCTCATTTTCAATCAAAGGGACCAATTCTGAACTAAAATGTCTTTGGGATTACTTAATAAGGTGAACACCATTCTTGATCACCTACTGATGGATTGCTTCTTTTGGATCTAAGTCGGGCATCTCTTTGTAACTACAAGGGAAGAAATCCCTATATTCTTTGAGTATGTTCATATAAGTGATTTCCTTCTTTATTTCTAGAAAATAGCTCATTTAAGTTGGTCTTGGATCTTTATTAGTTCCAAGATTAACTTTCTTCAGGGGATCTATTGTGGCCTTTACTCCTCAAGTTGTGATGGAGCATCTCCTGCAACTTCCTCCTCTTGAGGATCATCGTCGTTAATGGATATATGGTAACATTAGAAAGTGTCTTCCATCTCTTCATCAACCTTTATTTTAAATGAGACATCATTCTTATTTTGGGTTGGAACAGGATATGAGGAGAAAACACTTTCTTCGTCTTTCTCACGTTGTTTGGTATAAACCACAGTATGAGCCTTTGTATTTAACACCTCCTTTCATGAAACCATAACTTTAGTTTATTGCCACATTCTAGAAGGAACCAAACTTTGGAAATCCTTCTAGATTTTGAGTGAAGAGTGCATCATCGTGCTTTTATTACTTTTCTAATGTTTTCTACTTTTCTTCTTATTTAGAAGGCCCAACCTCTCAAACACAGAAGTTCTTGTGGTTAATTTTCCAAGTCGATCAAAGACAGGAGGCCTTTTATTGGAAGCATTGTACTCCTCCTTCATGGTGATGTAGTTGTTAACTATATTTCTTATAGAGATGCAAACTGAAAGTGGCGGAGTGTACCCAAGGCCTTCACAAGCCTACCTGGTTGTACTTTTGGACGGAAGTTTACGCAACCTCGATGACTCATTAGGATTATATCCAACCTTTGAAAATAGTTTGTATGCATTTGGATTGAAGCCTTCTTTTGTATGCTTCATAGGGAGTGTTATCTCTTGTGGTGGATTTTGAGCCATAAACTCTCCCAGTATCCTTAAGGATGGGTTTATTGCGTCAATCCTCTTAGTAGGTAGGGTAATCCCTCCTAGCACATAATCTTGGGCATCGAATAAACGCTCATTTTCTTCCTTTACCCTTTGTATATGGTGGAGAATAGGAGTTGTTTACTTTTTTCATGGATGCAATGCTTTCTTTATTCGAATTGGAGAGAGGTTTCTTGGTGGCAACTTTTTTGATAGCCACAACGACCTTCTTAGCTGCAAGTTCATCACTCTTGGTCTTTGTTACATCATCATCCTTTTCTCATTCACAACATAATACTTAAAGTAGATTTTACATCGGCAAAGTGTGACTCGGCTTCAGTGAATGGCTTATCGTCTGCAACTATCTTTATTTCAACTCTTCCTTTGAGATACTTTAAGCATTGATAATAAGAGAATGAGACAATTTTGTTCTCATGTACCCAAGGCCTACCAAGCAACATATTGTGTGAAGTTTTTACGTCGATCACATAAATCAACACATTTAATCAAAAATCATTGACAGCTCCCAAGCGTGCACACAAGTGTACGTGGTCTACCAAGTAGTAAAGTGGCCTTCAAGAAAGCCAAGTATCAATCCCATAGGTACTTGATCTAAAAATGATTCGATTCTACTTCACAATTTAGATTCAATTGATGCAAGCATAACCAAAATAGAGTTTTGAATATTGTAAAATAAAGTAAAGGAAATAATGCGTAAAATAAAGGTCTTGAAACAATCAATTGATTAAAGCCCAGGGTTAAAGCTCTTTGAAAAATCATATTATGTTATTGAAGTTCATTATTTAATTTTCTTATCTTGGTTGTTGATTTGTAGGGTCAATGGCATGATCATGGTCTCCCGACCTCTAACTGTTTACCTAATTTGGACATTACAACTACATCATTGAGTGGGGATATAACAATCTAATTAAGTTCTTTAAAAATATCATCTTACATGTGAATCATGTAAGGCTTCTAAGTACATACCTATCCTAGAAACTAGTTTGAATTCCTTATTTCATAAAAGAATGCAAACCATACTTTGTTCATTCCTATGTTTTATCTCCATACTCCCTCTCCTGAGATCCCAAGGGTGACAAAAGATGTATTTTTCGGGTGATCAATCCATAAAATACTTAATTAAAAAATAAAAAAACAACCAATAATGATAATTAAATCAAACAAAATCAATTCAATACAATAGTACTCATGTTCTTGGATTTAACCCCAAAAAGGGAGTTTTTAGCCACTCATACCAATAATTAACTTCCAAATAATTGTATGAAGAATTAAAACCATAAATAAAGCTAAATTAAAAAATAAAAAACTATAAAGAAGTTGTGGTAGACTCCAATATTGTTCCAATCAATCTAGGGGTCCCAAGATGTCCAAAACATGTTTTAACGTTATATTTATAGTAGACAAGTCATAAACCAAATAGGATTAGGTCTCCACATTGTAATTGTTTAGAAAGGAATATTTTTCCAAATTTTTGTGCTCACAGAATCATGGTGGTGTTCTAATTTCCATAGGACCACGAAGTGGTGTAATCGCGTTGAGCTTCTGGATCAGACTATTGTGATTTGGCAATATACTGCGATGCGGTGCCTCCTTCAACACTATTAGGACTGCGACATGTGGTGGATCACTATTTTGGGTCTCTTATAAATCATTTGGTGTGTCACATGAACCCATTTTCTAATCCCACAGTACACACGCGCCCTGGACATTCCAGGTAGCCAAATTACAGCAAGTTTGGTATTGTGCTTTTATTGATCCATTCCAAGCCTTTTTGAGTTGTTTTAGCCTTTTTGAGTTGTTTTAACTTGATTTGATGCTTGTATATACTTAATATATCATCATAATCTATTAAACAAGCATCCTATATAATTATAAACAACAATTTAGAGCTCAAAACAACACAACATCCAAGACGGTGAACTAGAAACATAAGCTAAGACTAGACTTTATTCACTTTGATCTTTAACTTATTATTTTGACTCTTGTCTTGATCCAATTGAGACTTGAACATTATAACCAAGTTTTTTATCATATAAATACACAATAACAACCTTATAAACTCATTAAACACATTAGATCCCAACACAATAGACTAGACAAACACCTAGCTCAAGCTAGTCATACCAATTTTCTCGATTGAATTCCAAATGATTAATTTGAATCAAAACTCGTGTGAAAATACAATTAGATATTGTAAAAACATAAATGGAAACTTATATAAACATTTATATCATTATCAACACATTAAGCACATGAATCATCCTCAAAGCAAGGTTAAATCAGCTAGAATAGTAACATTATAATGCATAAATATACCCCCACATCAATCATCCATAGGAATCCCCAACTTGACAGATCCCATGACCCTCTGACACCCTTGGTTGAAGCCCTGGATCATCAAATGTATTTTGATAAGTTCATCAATAGTGATGCCAAGTTCCTTCATTATGCGAATCGGCAGGATGTTAACTGCGGACCCCTCATCTATTAAGATTATATTTATCTTCTTTCCTAAAACTCGACCCACCATTTACAAGGAACTGTTGTGTAGGATTTTACTAAGCAGATGATCATTATTTGTAAATGTGATTTTTGTATCATATATATGTGTCTCTTGGCTAAGAGGTCCAGTAGGATTTTCAGAAGATGAAGGAACTTCCATAGGTAGATTTTAACCCTTTGCCCCTCTTTTGAAGCATTAAAACAAGATGCCTCAAGGTTGACTTAATCAGTCTTTGCACGAAACCATCTTGGTAAGAATTCTTCCAAAGTCACTGGACGTCGTGATTTTTTGTGGTGAAGCTCTATTACCCTTATCTTCTTTAAATGCTCAACCAGCCTCTGTTTTCTCAATTTCTTCACCATCTTCCTTCTAGTTGGTTGCTCGACCGAATCCTCTTATAGACTCATCTTTTTGCATCTACACATAGTCACCAGAGTCCAACCTTCATCATCACCTGCATCAATTGAAGACTTATCCTACTCTAATGGTTCCTTGTTATGCAGTTTGAAGCATATTTACACTGGATCAAGCGAGCCAAAAGTGATAGAGATTTGATGATAACTGGTCATATCATCATCGAAGAAGATCTTCTTCTCATTTGCTAATTGTATAACTTTATCCTTAAAAACAAACACATTTTTAAAGGGTGACCCACAAGACTATGATACTTGTAATAGTTCGGGTCATTGGTCCTTCCAGTTTTGTTGGGCCGCTTCATCTTTGGTAAATCAATAAGCTTATGCTCAAGAAGCTCATTGAAAAATTCAACAATATCAGAATCAAGGAAGGGGTATTCTTTTTCTTGCATCTCCTTCAAGGTCAAATTCTGATTTGGACATGCTTAAGAAGTTGTCTTCACAATTTGTTTTTTGCTCACCTTTATAGTGAACTTTATAGGAGACAGGTCAACATTTATGGATTCATTATTGTCACTTTTTGGGACAAACTTGCTCCATCTTCTGAGATCTTTTTTATCCTTTCCCTTTCGAGGGTTATGAACAGGCGCCACTCCCTTTTCGACAGAAGACATGCTCAACTCCATCCCGTGGACATGAGTAGCTAACTTTTCAAAGGATTTTGGATTAATGCCTTGCAAGATATAGAAAAGCTCCCAATGTATTCCGTGGATGCACATCTCTATTGCAGAAGTTTCGCTGAGCCTATCTGTGAAGTTTAGGCTAACATTTGTCCATCAGTTGATGAAGTCAATGACTGGTTCGTCCTTTCTTTGATAAGTATCTATAAGCTCTACCATGCTTACTGTATGCCTTGTACTATAGAATCGATTTAGGAACTCATGCTCTAATTTTTTGCAACTATCAATAGAGTTAGGCTGAAGGTCCATGTACCAATCAAAGGCGTTTCCCTTTTAGTAACAGACAAATTTTTTGACAAGATAGTCACCATAGGATCCAGCATTATTACATGTCTCAATAAAGTGTGCAACATGTTGCTTTGGATTGTCTTTTCCCTCAAATTGTTAAAATTTGGGGGATTGATAGCCGACATACATTTTGAGGCTATCAATCCATGCAGTGTAGGGCTTAGCGTACATAAGGAAAAACTTGGTGAAAACATCATACTTGTCTTTAAGGATTCTTTCAATAAATTCCTTCAATTGATCAATTGGGAACATTACCTCGGAAGAAACTTGTACTTCCTTAGAGGTGATGTTTGTTTCATAGGATCAACTTTTTCATGAACTTCTGGAGCCTTTCCAAGTGCATGGCTAAACTCTTCATCTATTAATCCATCCACACTATCCACCAACTTATCAATCTGAGTATCTTGATATTGCACATATTTGGTTAGACCCTTAAATTACTTTATTAGATACTTAAGCTGCTCCTCCATAGGTGAGGTATTAGTTACCACTGCTTGCATAATCACTGAAGACGTTGGAGAGTAACACATATTGTTGTATAAGTTAATCGTCGAAGTGATCAGCTTGTGAGTTGTAAGTGGAGTTGATGTGTTAGTTGAACTATCATCGTTCTTTGCACCAGAATATTTTAAACTAGAATGCTCAAGTAGAGCTAGAGTCTTCTTAAGTGACTCTGCCGTATTTATTCCTTCTTCTGAAGCACTTGCATGGGGTATCACTCCTTTTGGGGTTGCAAATCTAAATATTGGAGTTGGCACAGATGGTAGTTGATGTGTTTGTTGTCCTAGAATATTGTCCTTGCTCCTTGTGACAACTTCAAAGCTTCAAAAAGTAACACCAAGGATACTTTCTACTTCAGCAGAGAATTTGGAATTGGCAGCCTTGGAATCTATATGGAACTTCTAAAGCGTCTATTTGTTGAGAATTAACCTTCTTGAAAGTTATTTCGTTGTTTATAAACTTTGATGTTAGAAAAATTAAAATGAGAGGTAGAGAGAGTCCCACTGGGAGTGCCAGAATTTGGTAGACAATAAAATTTTGAGATCGAGAAAATAAATAATCGGGATAAGAAAAATATCATAATAATTATTTTATTGATTTCAATAAGTGAGTGTTACAATCTCTATGAATCCTTTAATTCGCCTTTTCAAATATAAATTCAAGGGTTTTGAGCTTGATCTTGAATTTGAACTTGATTTGTGAACTTGATGGATTTGATCTTGGCTTGTGCTTGAATTCAATGGCTTTAAAGCTTGTTATTGAATCGCGTGGGCTTGATCTTGAATCTTGATTTGCGAATTTAATGAACTTGATCTCGACTTGTACTTTAATTCAAGGGCCTTCGAGCTTGTTCTTGAATCTTGTACTCTTGATCTTGAATATTGATTTGCGGATTTGATAAACTTGATCTCGACTTGTACTTGAATTCAAGGGCCTTTGAGCTTGTTCTTGAATCTTGTGGTCTTGATCTTAAATCTTGATGAACTAATCTTGAATGCTTGAATTTGTAGAGAAATTTGCGGCATTTGATCTACGAGGTTTTTCTTGTTTCTTGTTAGAGTTCATGGTCTACTTTTCTGAATTATGAGACCCTTATTTATAGTTGTAGGAAGGAAAGAGTCATGGTGAAGGTGAATTTCTCTTGACCAATCAAATTTAAGTGACATAAAGCCTTTTATGAGCACTTGATTTCACTAGGAATGCTGCATCATTTTGATATGTGGCATGGTGTTATTGGCTCCTTTACTTGACTTGGCATGCCATGTCATTCAACACGTGGCGCTCATTTGGGTCTCTAGAATATGACAATATCTTGGGCTTGGCAAAGTGGGTTCATCATTTGTAGCCCAAATCAATGGGCTAGCCCAAGAAAAATTGAACTTTAATTAAAATCATACATGTTTGTACTTAAATAATTAATCCAATTTTATCAATCTACAATATTTATTTGAGAATAATATATTTTGAATTTAATATAATTTTAATTTTAATTTAATAAAATTTTGTTGCCCTTAATTATATTTTCGTTAAATAGTTCAACAAGTTAAATACGTTTAGTAATTTTATTTTATTTTTTTAGAAAAGAGGTTTCAATGACATGACATGCAAATTAAAAGATAAGAAGGTTATTTAAGTTTTTATTAGTATTTTTTGAGGAAAACAATAATAGTTGAGTGATAGAATTCCCTAAATAGTCACCCAAGTTTTAAAAAATTCTTCAAATATCACTTATATTTCATTTAGGACTACAACATCACTCAACTATGACCTTTTTTTCTCAAAAAATATTAAACACCTCAAAAGTCACTCTAGTTGGCATGTCATGTCATTTAACCCTCTTTTTTTAAAATACTAAACCTATTTAACTCATCAAACTCATTTAATCAAAATATAATTATATTCAATTTTTTTTTTTTTTGAAAAAATGCATTAGTTTATTAAAAGTAAATTTTTATACTTAGAAAAACTTTATCGTTCTAAAACTTAAAATATATTTTTTCAAAGGTTATTTTTTTGAATGGTCACTCACAATTTTTGAATTGCCTACCAAAAACTACTTTTGTTTTTTTAGAGATAATAATATGACTCAACTATCATTATTATTCTAAAAAAATAATTAAATATTTCATATGTCTCTTTCTCTTCTAATTGGCATGCCATGTCATTAAATTATTCTTTTTAATAATTGACCTATTTAACTCATCAAATTTATTTAGTTAAAATTATATACTTATTTAAAAAAAAATACATTTATTTATTAAGAAGAAATTTTCATGCTTAGAAATCTTTTACGATTACTTAAATTTTTATTTTTTTTAAAGTTATTTTCTTGAATTGTTATCCATGTTTGTGGAGTCACTTATAAATATTACTTTTGCTTGTGCTAAGACAATAATATCACTCGATCATCAATATTTTTCTCAAAAAATCACTAATTACCTCAAAAGTCTCCTCCTCTTCTAATTAGCACGTCACATCAGCAAAATATCATTTCTTTTTAAAAATAAACATATTAGCACGTCACATCAGCAAAACATCATTTCTTTTTAAAAATAAACATATTAGCTCATCAAACTTATTTAACCAAAATTATAATCTTATTTTTTAAAAAAATATATATTAATTTATTAAGAAGAAATTCGCATACTTAGGTATTTATAATTTTTTTCCTAGAGTTAATTTTTCATATGATCATTCAGGTTTTTATATATAATTGCCTACAAAAATCAATTGTTTTCTAAAGAAAATGATATCACTAAATTAGATAAGTTATCTAGAGATTTTAAGTTGCATGTAAAATAATATGGTAAAGATTTAGCGTGGTAAAGAATTCCTAAGCGTGAAAATTAAACTAATGCATTTATTTTTTAAAAAAATAAAATTATAATTTTGGTTAAATGAGTTTGATGCATTAAATGATTTATTATTTTTTAAAAAAATTGATTTTAATGACATGACATGCCAACTAAAATAAAAGAATATTTTTGAGGTGTTTAGTATTTTTTGAGGAAAAGAGACATAGTTAAATGATATTGTGGTCCTAAATGAAACATAAATGATATTTGAAGTAAATTCTCAAAACTTGAGTAAGTATTTAGGAATTCACTCAGTGATGTTGTGGTCCTAAATGAAATACAAGTGATATTCAAAGGAAATTCGCAAAAACTTTTAGTGATTATTTAGGAATTCACTCAACAAATCATTGATATCTGAATGATATTTCTAAATTAAAAGGCTACATTGAACGTGTGAGAGCATTAGAAATAATTTACTATTGGAGATAGAATTAGCCAGTCATATAGTACTCAAAAACTCAGAATACTCATTCTTCAATCGAAATCATAAGAAGATAAACATGAAACAGAAATGAACAGAAAAACAGCCTCACTCAAAAGCACATTACAACTTCAGTACAGTAGTTGAAAAAGAACATGTTATCTAATATACTAAGATAACTCAGCATCAGCTCTGCAACCTCTCCAATTAAGAACCAATTTACAATAATCTTCTACCAGTGCTTTCCTTCCGTAAGTAATACAACAATTGCTTATTATAATAATCTGAGGAAAAAACAAAGAAACAACTTTATATATGCCAATTACCAATGATTATTTATCCGATGGTTTTGCAAGAACTTCAAGTAAACCACAGCAGTTCAACCATGAAGTCATTCCAACAAGTGGCTGCGAAAAGGAAATTGTTCAATTCGTTAGATTTAATATGTTAGATGTAGCAGTATTATTTTATTACGTATGAAATAATAATTAGTTGTGTAGTTTCTACGGAAGAGAACAATATCAAATGAAAAGTGGTAGTATTATAGCTTGAAGAAACACATTTCATTAAGTTTCTCCAGTCAGAGGCAGCTGGTTTTGGTTTTATTGGATTCAAATAAATTGAATATTTTCGACACCGAGTATGAATATATTCAAAAAGTTACTAAAATTTAAAGAGAACGCAAAGGGTTCATGAACAGCAATAACTTTAATATGAAACTCATGAATATGCCTTACCTGTTTCTCATCCGTGGTAGTAGATGCTTGTTCGTGATTGTTAGCATTATCTGTGTTTGCGTCTGATGCTGATGACTCCCCAACATATTTGTCTGACGTAGGCAATGTCTCAGTCCCATCTGACGTTTGCTTCTGTAGTACAGAGGACCATGTCTCTACTTTACTGGCCAAACCCCTTGCAGATTGAGCGAATCCATGAGCCAAAGATGCAACGGCAGTCTTGGCTTTGTCAATGGCCTCTTTATCTTTGTCAGTGTTAAGCTCTTCCATCACCATTTTTTCTAGGCTCTCCAATTCTTGACTCTCTCCATCACCCGCAGCTGGAGCAGCCTCCTCCTTCTTGCTTTCCTCTAATTGGTTGGGTTTCTCATCAGATTCAGCCATCTTCTCTTTCTTGGACTCTGATTTTAGTTTACAAGAAAGTGTGTCTTCATATAGGACCACGGCTTAGTGGAAACAGATATTATGATATAAAAATAGCAACGTTAATAATTGTTAGGTTTAGGTGGATGACCATTAACATGTGGAATTAGTTTACAAGAAAGTAATGAGCAAAACGTGATACAGATATTGCAATAATGGTAATACATATATGATTTGTAGAGAAAGGTTACATGGAGAGGCCAATTGAAAAATGAATGCCAAGTCAAAAATGAGGTTCGCACGTCTAATAGTTTATATTCTAATTAATGTAGTCTTGGTCTTGGATCCAGTCTGGCTATACAGAGGCGAAAATTATATTCTAAGGCCTAAATAACAACCGGGAAACGGAAGACAGCCAGCCTGTAACAGTAGTGGTGAAAACTCAATCCCCGCTGCTTGCATCAAATCATGAAGCAAACATAGTCTTAATTTTATGTACACATTTATCCCTACTAATTTCTATTGTTTCGGGTACAATCTGTATGTTTATACATTAAACTTCAACACAAATTCAAGACTTTTCAAGAACATTTATGAAGTTTTTCAACACCTTCAACACAAGTTCAATATGAACTATCAAAGAAGTGTGTTATATTTAAAGAAACAAGATGAAGTAAAAATAAAGACAAGTCCTCCAAATTCATGGAGTGCCCTTAAGGAATTAATTTTCCTCAAGTACCCGAGGTTGCGGAATTTTTCCTCCCAGAATAAAATGGATTCACAATCAAAATGTAGCGGTACCTCAAACTTTCTGATTTTCTTCAAACTTACTCAACGGGAGATGATCATACAGAGTTTTTAGAAGCAAGAGAAATGTTATTGCTATGCAGAAATTTTCATGTACAACCTGTAGAAAAATGCAGGTTTATATAGCCATGAAGTGTCCCTTCGAAAAGGAGGCAATGGTTCATTGGAAAGGTGTATCATTTTGGAGTACTCATGTCTGTCCTTTCGAAACAGTATTTCTTTTTCGAACAGTCATCCCTTTCGAGCAACCTTTCAGCGTTTTCTGCATGCATTCTACATAGACGTTAATGGAGAAAAAAATAAAATATTGCATTTTTCTGTTGAATTTTTGGACCAAGTTTCAATTAAACTTTTTCTAAGAAATTAATCTCATTGATCAATCATTTTTCAAATTCAAATCCAAATTCGAATTTGAAGTCGAGCCGAGCGAGCGACGACGACGGCGTGAGGCACCTCTTGGTTCTTGCCTCACTATCCACTTGAAGGAGTATTTCTTAATAAGAACACAATAAAGTTGCTTTCTCCCACCAATGTGGGAGAAGTACACTTTCCTTTAGTGAATACACTTTCCTTTTAAGTGTGCTCACTTTCCCTTCAAGAATTTGCCTTCATTTTCCATTCATACTAATTGAACCCAACAATCAACCACATGAATGGGGAATGGCTACTCTATGTAAAATTTTACGGACAAGTACATCATCAAGCAAAGACTGATTGCATCTGGATAAGTGAGTTTCCCTTTGAACTTTCCGTAGTGAACAAGCATCGGATGCACTTGGTCATTCGGTAGATTTGATATCTTTAAACCATCGAGCTTTAATGTACACCTAGACAACATATATCACACAGTCAGCCTTTTATCGTTTATGTTTCTCATGATTTTGTTTGTTTCAGTCATGAAGACGTCTCGATTTCATGAGAGCTCAGAGAATAGGCCTCTACTAACATTCTCCTTGAACCGACTTTCACTTCACCCTCACATAGGTGATTTTTAAATGCTCAATCCTATAGATTAAACTATTTAATCACATCTGCCAAATTTAGATAATCATTAAAAGACTTCACACCATAAGTCTTATCTTTGTTTACTAAACATTGTCAACATCATGAGAATGAGTTGGGTATATTGATAATGTTAAACCTGTCAGACATAACTTTGTTTGATCTCCTTGAACCTAGTTCTTGGGATCTCCAGTCTGCTGGGTAGAGTTACTACTATGCTGACTTATCATTGGCCATAAACTCATTCCCTTGGATGTTCTCTCAACTCCCTCTCTAGATAGGCCTTTTGTAAGTAGATCTAACATATTATCCTTTGACTTCACATAGTCAACAGTAATAATTTCACTAGAGAGAAGTTCTCTAACGGTATTATGTCTCCATCTTATGTGATGAGATTTACCGCTATACATCATGCTCCCTGCCCTACCTATTGTCGTTTGACTATCACAGTGTATACATATTGGTTCCAATGATTTGGGCCAATAAGGAATATCTTTCAAGAAATTTCATTGTCATTCTGCTTCTTCACCGACTTTATCTAATGCAATAAACTCAGATTCTATTGTGGAGCGAGCAATACATGCCTGTTTGAACTATTTTCAAGAGACTGCTTCTCCACCTATAAAAAAATACATATCCACTCGTGGATTTTACTTCATTCAATCCGATGATCCAAGTTGCATTACTATATTCTTCAAGTACTACAGGATATTTATTATAATGCAAAGCATAGCCTTTAGTGTATTTAAGATACCCCAAAACTCTTTTCATTTCCATCCAATGAGTTTTATTGGATTACTCGTGTACCGACTCAATGTACTGATAGCATATGTTATGTTTGGCCGTGTAAAATTCATGATATACATTAAACATCCCAACACTCTTGAATAGTCCAACTATGTGTCACTTTCACCTTCATTCTTTTAAAGTGCAAAGTTTACGTCCAATGGAGTCTTGGCAATACCAAATTCCAAATACTTAAACTTGTCAAGTACTTTTATGATATAATGAGACTATGAAAATATCAATCCTTATGGAGTTCTATGGATTCTTATTCTTAAGATCACATCCACAACTCCAAGGTTTTTCATATCAAACTTGCTCTCAAACATTCGTTTCGTAGCATTTATGTCAAAAATGTCTTTACTAATGATCAACATATTATTCACATATAAACAAATAATGACCTTGTGATTTGGAGTGTCTTTAATGTAAATACATTTATCAAATTTATTTATCTTGAACCTGTTTGCCAACATAATTTGGTCAAACTTCGCATCCCACTATTTAGGTGCTTGTTTTAGTCCATAAAGAGACTTAACTAGTTTGGACACCTTTTTTTATTTACCAGGAACCACAAAACCGTCGGGTTGTTCCATATAAATTTCTTTGTCCAATTATCCATTTAGGAATGCCGTTTTCACATCCATTTGATGGATTTCAAGACCATATACCACCGTCGAGGCAATTAACATCCAAATTGACGTTATCCTTGTTACAAGCGAGTATGTATCAAAATAATCAAGGCTTTCTTTCAGTTTAAAGCCTTTTACTACAAGTCTTGCCTTGTATTTGTCAATAGTACCATCCGTTTTCATTTTACTTTTGAAGATCTATTTAGAACCTAAAGGTTTATTTCCTGGAGAAAGATCAATCAACTCCCACGTATGGTTGATCAAGATTTATTCAATCTCACTATTGACTGCCTCTTTTCAAAAGGATGAGTCTGAAGATGACATCGCTTCTTTAAATATTTGAGGCTCATTTTCTAAGAAAATTGTTATAAAATTTGATCCAAACGAAGTTGACGTTCTTTGATGTGTACTATGTCTTGGATTCTCATGATTATTTACATCTTCATTTGGTTCATCTTGAGGCCTTTTAGACCCTCCACTAGACCGTTCATGTCTAGTTTTATATGGATAAATATGTTCAAAGAACTCAGCATTATCTGATTTAATTATCGTATTTTCATTGATATCTGGATGTTTGGATTTATGAACAAAAAACTGACATTCTTTACTAATTTTGGCATATCCTATGAATACGCAAACCACTGTCTTAGGTCCTATCCTTACCCTTTTAGACATAAGAACTTTGAATTTCGCTAGACACCCCCATACTTTGAAATATTTCAAGTTGGGATTCCTTTATTTCCATTTTTCATATGAAATTGGTTGTGTCTTACTATGGGGCACTCAATTGAGTATAACTTATTAGTAAGGTATTCATCATTTCTTTTAAGGTTCGATTTTTTTCTTTTCACAATTCATTAGATTGAGGTGAATACGGGATAGTAGTTTGATGGAAATTCCATTCTCTACATATACTTCCACAAAGGGAGATTTATATTCTCCACCCCTATCACTTCTTATCATTTTGATCTTTTTCTCTAACTGATTTTCAACTTCTGTTTTATATTGCCTAAATGCATCTATTGCTTCATCCCTACTGTTTAGCAAATAGATATAACAATATCTAGTTCAATTGTCAGTAAAAGTTATAAAATATTTTTTCCACCACGAGATGGTATTGACTTCATATCACAAATGCCAATGTGTATTAAGTCTAGGGGATTGAAATTTCTTTCAACGGACTTATACGGATGCTTAGCATACTTTGATTCCACACACGTTTGATATTTTGATTTATTACACTCAAAGTTTTGTAACACTTTTAAGTCAATCAGGTTCACAAATTTTTATAATTAATATGTGATACAAGTAAGACCACGAAGATGGACACACGTGAGAGTGTAATGAACCCGAGACTTGGAGTGTGCGAGTGAAGGACTTAAAACATGCCAAATCAACCCTAATCTCACACTTAAAGTGTAAATATGAGCCTTGGAACACAACAAGTCATCCCCTAAAATACACTTGAAGGGCGCCTAGCTCTTAAAGGGCACTTTGGACATTTTAGCTTTTATTTTTAATACCTATAAATAGAACCTCTTAGGGTTTCATTAGTTAGTGTTTTTCATGATTTTGTAAGTCATAAGACACTTTGAAACACAAGTCCTCTCTTTCTTTTAGAGGTAACCTAAAATTAGGTGAACACCAAGTGTGGATTTCACTTGTGTTGTTTGTTCTTGGCTTAGAACGTAGGGTGTTTGAAGGATCGAGGTCCCTCTTTTTTCCACAAAGATTTTGGGTGTTTCTATTACATGCTCTATGGGTTTTGATGTTTAATATACATCTTAGTTCTTAGTGATTGTAGTAGTTTATGTCACGCTACTATCTTTCCATTTCTTATAATCTTGTGTAGCTGTTGTGTTCTTGTTATTGTAAACCATTTGTTGTTGTTATTGATATTATCATATTTTATCTATTTTCTTGTGTTCATCACGTTTTAGTTGTTGTTTTCGTGTCAAATACACCTTTATATCTCATTTTTCTTGTTGTTGTATTGAACCGAGAATGGTCATCAAATAGGTCCTTTGGTTCATGAACTTGTGGACTAATTTTGGTGTGTGTTTCGTATTTTCTTGGTCCTTCTTATATCATTTAGTATCAGAGAATGGCTTTATCTTATTCCCACAAGATCAATCTCGAGCTTGAGATTTGAAAAATAAAAAAAAAAGTGTTGAAAACTAAAAAATTTAAAAAGAAGCAAATCCATCTGTGTTTGTGTTCTTGGCTAAAATTATTGTCTTGTTGTGTTCTTGGTCAAGATTTGTTCTTCAGTCTAGGTCTAGGAGTCTTTTACTAGTCTTTTGTGTTTGTAGTAATAGTTTTGTTCTTCACTAACACTTTGAGTCGATCTTAGTTTGAGCCTTATTGTGACATTATTATTTTAAACATTATTGTGGTCGTGTGGGGTTGTTCTTGTTGTTGTGGATTTGAAGTTGGCCATGTTTATTGTTGTTGGGTCTTTTCGTTGATGTTTAGTTGTTGAAAGACTTGACCTTGGACATATGTTGTTGATGCTTGGGGGTCCAACATGCAACTAGAACTTCAAAAAAATTCAAAGGAGGTGTTCTTAGTATTCTTACCATCTTCATGTTGTGTTGAAGAAAATTCTTCAAAGAGGGGTTATTTGATCCCAAATTCAAGAGAAAGGAGTGGTCTTTATTTATCTTGGAAACAACACAAAAGAAGAAGAAAAACAAAAAGGCTCCCAAAAGTCTTGTTACTAAAAGAGAGTAAAGGAACTTTTCAAGATTGTCCCAAAAAGGAAAGGAGACAAGACTTCCAAAAAGGTTATCTTGCCAAAAGAGTGAAAGGGAGTCAAACCTTTTTGAATTTTGAAAAGGTCTCCAAAGTCTTGTTTGTTTTCCACCATATCCAAAATTCCACTCATCTGAAATTGAAGATTGATCAATACAACTTTGAGGCAAGAAATTTTCAAAATTTCAACAACTCCCAACGGCCAATCCAAGGCTGCCACGTGGCTGCCATGTCACTACCCTCCAAAACAGCCTAAGGCTCAAATTTTAGATTTCTTAGTTTTATTTTATTATTTCCTAGTTTCGTTTATTTGTTCAAACACCAATTGACAACCTAGTAATCTCCTACTAGCTTGTAACTTAGTTCTTGAATCCGTTGTTCGTGTCTACGTTCCTTGTGTTCTTTTTCTCTTTTGTATAGTCGTTGTATCTTATTGGTGCAAGTTCGAAACAAATTTTCTTTGAGTAAACACAAACTAAAATCTATTCTGGACCAAGGTGGACTCATCCCTCAATCATTCACGAAGGACAAGTCGGCTTTCAACACTTGTGAAACCAAGTGTGAGATGATAAAGGCGTGAGAGAGAGTGTGTGAACTAATTTTTTTTTGTAAGTTTGTTTTGTTTTATTATTTATAATTGCAATAAAACCCTTGGCTTCAACCTCTCCAACCTTGGGCAATGATGTTACAAGTGCCATTTTGGACCTCCTTGACACTATTTCCTGATAGGTGGCTATGGAAAATGAAAGGTTGGATCGTATGGTAGGTCAAAGGGAGTACGTGGGCTTCCTGAACACATGTCAAGATGAAGGTCATAGATCATGTGAGCTACAAGGTAAAAACATTATTTCCTACACTCCTATGAAATTTGAATACCGCGATGTGGCTATTAATGGCCAAAGAGGTGTAGTTGCGATTTTGCCTCTTAGAGAGGAGATTGAAACATCTTTGTGAGCTTGCTTTACCAAAATATTCCCATGTATTAGAACCATCTCTTTTTAGGTACAATGTCTTGTTTGAAGATAATTTAATCCCTCATAATGAACCTAGTGATGGAAGTGATATTGATGGCATTGCTCGCCTTGGCGGCTATATCCTATATGCCAACCCACTATGGTGTGACAAAATTCCTCCAAATATGGAAATCTCTTATTGGAAGATGAAAGTACTCTCACGAGCAAGGAATGCGTAGTCTCAAAAATGATTTCTTCTTCTTCTTTGTGTGGCTTTCCCGAGGACACCATAGAAAAAGTAGACTTGAGTGCCACCTTTATTTACTCTCTCTTTAATTGTGATGATATGTATTCCAGTATAGAGAGTAGGCAGTGTAGTTATGGTAAAGACTATGGGAAATGGGAGTGTTATCTAGACCCGTGTCTATGGCCCCTCTTCCCATTTGATCCCGGTGCCATCTTAGGGTGGGGAAGATTTACTCTAGGCTTAGGTGCGCTTTTTTTTTTATCCTTATCATAGCCAAGTCCTTGGTGAATTTTTCAATGGCTTCATAATGTTTAACACTAAGGACTCTTGGTTATATGTCAAATATGAACCGTCTTGGCATGTCAAGACTTGTTGTTGGCTGAGACTTGAACTCAAAAGGTCCTCGGTTTCTTTTTTTTGTGTGGACTAGTTTGAGTATTTTGGGTGCATACCATTGTTTTTTATTTTTGCTAACCTTAACCCTCACTCCATGAGGAAGTTTTCTTCTTTGTCTCTCTTTGACTTTTCAAGGCATGGATTGGAGGTCGAATCCTTTTTAAGGAGGAGAGGATGATACAAGTACGACCACAGATATGGACGCATATGAGAGTGTAATGAACCCGAGACTTGGAGTGTGCGAGTGAAGGACTTAAAACACGCCAAACCAACCCTAATCTCACACTTGAAGTGTAAAGACGAGTCTTGGAACATAACAAGTCAGCCCCTAAAATACACTTGAAGGGCGCCTAGCTCTTAAAGGACATTTTGGACATTTTAGCTTCTATTTTGTAATAGCTATAAATAGAACCTCCTAGGGTTTCATTAGTTAGTTTTTTTTCATGATGTTGTAAGTCATAAGACACTTTGAAAAAATTCCTCTCTTCCTTTTATAGGCAACCCAAAATTAGGTGAACACCAAGTGTGGATTCACTTGTGTTGTTTTTTCTTGGCTTAGAACGTGGGGTGTTGAAGGATCGAGGTACCTCTTATTTCCACGAAGAGCATAGGTGTTTCTATTACATGTTCTATAGATTTTGATGTCTAATATACATCTTAGTTCTTAGTGCTTGTAGTAGTTTATGTCACACTACTATCTTTCCATTTCTTGTAATCTTGTGTAGTTGTTGTATTCTTGTTTTTGTAAGTCGTTTGTTGTTGTTATTAATATTATCATATTTTTGTCTATCTTCTTGTGTTCATCACATTTTGGTGGCTGTTTTGGTGTCAAATACACCTTTATATCTCATTCTTCTTTTTGTTATAGTGAATTCGAGAGTAGTCATCAAATAGGTCCTCGGGTTCTTGAAGTTGTCGACTTATTTTGGACTGTGTTTTGTGTCTTGTTTGTCCTTCTTGTATCAATATGTCCTAATCGTTCATGCCACAAATCATTGGATTCAAGCAATTAAGAAGAAACAAAACTTTTATTGATTTTAACAGTCATTACATTCATCTTAAATAGGCCCTTAGTGAGGTAGCCTTTTCCTACGTACACTTCCCTTTTGCTAATTACAATTTTTTCAAAAACAAATACATATTTGAATTCATTTTTGTCTAAAACTGATGTGAAAATCAAGTTCTTTCTTAACTCTAGTACATAAAGGACATTATTGAGAGTCAACACTTTGTCTGGCGTCATTTTCAAGCAGATTATTTCTATTCCTTCAATTTTTGTAGTTGCGGAGTTTGCCAATAGATCTTTTCTTTTCCTTGAGCCGGAAATGCTACAAACAATTCTTTATTTACACAAATGTGGTGGGTGGCACCAGAATCTATCCACTATTCTCGAGAATTTCTCACCAAGTTACATTCAAAAAGCATGGCACATAGATCATCTATTTCATTTTTGGATTCAGCCATATTTGCTTGATCCTTCTTTTTGCCTTTCTTTGGGGCACGACAATCTGTAGACTTGTGGCCAATCTTGCCACAATTAAAGTATTTTCCTTTGAATTTCTTCTTAGGTTGGTTGCTTTGTTATCCAGCTTTCTTCTGCTCCTTTGAGTTATTGGGGTTGTCTTCTATAATATTTGCTCCATTCATTGCAAAATTTTCTTAGACCTCCTCTCTTTGGCTTTTTTGTCTTCCTCAATACGCAACCTCACAATGAGGTCTTCAACTATTGTCTCCTTTTGTTTATGTTTCAAGTAATTCTTGAAGTCCTTCCACAAAGGTAGTAACTTTTCTATTATTGCAGCTACTTGAAATGTATCGTTCACAACCAAACCTACAACATAGTTTATGTGAATATTTAGAACATTTTTAACATGTTCAAATAAGGTATTCACAAAATTCATACCTTCAGCAAAGAGATCATGGATGATGACTTGCAATTCCTGTACTTGAGAAACGATTGTCTTGCTGTCAATCATTTTGTACTTAAGGAATTGTGCAACAAAGAACTTCTTAGTTCCCACATCCTCATTCTTATATTTCTTTTCCATCGTATTCCACAATTCTTTAGATGCCTTCATTCCACTATAAACGTTGTATAAGTCATCTTGGAGGCCACTTAGAATATAATTCCTTCATAGGAAATTAGAATATTTCCATGCCTCTGTTACAACGAATAGCTCCTGGTCGAAGGTTTCTTCTTGTACTTATGGAGCATTTTCTGATAGAAACCTTTGAAGACATAAGATTGTCAGATAGAAGAACGTCTTCTATTGGCACCGCTTAAAATCAACTCCAGAAAAATTTTTGGGTTTTTACGCTAGTGCCATAGCGGGTGGAGCAATTGTGCGTCTGGTTGTAGCAACATTAATTGCTTCCACACTTGTCACACCATCAGCATGACCGTCTGTAGTCATTTTTCTTTCATAAAAAGACAGTCAACTTAATTATATCACAATACAAGTAAAAAGTTTATAGCAACTTTAAACACTACTTGTTTCTAGTTTATCATTGAAGTTTTTGTAACTTCCAATCATTAATCGAATGATCTTTAACTTGTGATGAAGTTTTTATTTCTTCAAATCACTTGTTAAGTTCAAACATAGTAGAAAGCATAACACTTTAATCTCCAGAAACCGAACAATACAGATTACAAAAACTAATTCCTTAAGATTGTTGTTTAGGGTACACAATCTGTATATTTATACACTAAACTTCAACACAAGTTCAAGACTTTTTCAAGAACACTTATAAATTTTTTCAATACCTTCAACACAAGTTAAATACGAACTATCAAAGAAGTGTGTTATATTTAAAGAAACAAGATGAAGTGGAAATAAAGCCAAGTCCTCCGAATTCATGGAGTGTCCTTAAGGAATTAATTCCCGTCAAGTACCCGAGGTTGCAAAATTTTTTCTCCCAAGATAAAATGGCTTCACAATCAGAATGTAGCGATACCTCAAACTTTCTGATTTTCTTCGAACTCACTCAACGGGAGATGATCTCACAGAGATTTTAGAAGTAAGAGAAATGTTATTATTATGCAGAAATTAGAAATTTTCGTGTACAACCTATGGAAAAATACAAGTTTATATAACCATGAAGTGCCCTTTCGAAAATGAGGCAATGATTCATTGGAAAGGTGTATTATTTCAGAATAGTCATGTCTATCCATTCAAAACAGTATGTCTTTTCCGAACAATCATCCCTTTTCCTGAAATAGTGTGTCTTTCACTCAAAGAGTTGTGTCCTTTCAAGCAACCTTTCAATTTTTCTGTTGGATTTTTTGACTGTTTTTCCCCATGTTTCAATTAAACTTTGTCTAAAAAATTAATCTCATCGATCGATCATCTTTCAAATCCAAGATTCAAAATCCGAAGCTGAATTTTCCAAATCAAATTCAAAATCCAAAATCCAAAATCTGAAGCCAAAGCCGAGCGACGACGGCGCGAGACACCTCTTGGTTCTTGTCTCACTGTCCACTTGAAGGAATATTTCTTAATAAGAACACAATAAAGTTGCTTTCTCTCACCAATGTGGGAGAAGTAGACTTTCTTTAGTGAGTCCACTTTCCTTTTACGTGTGTTTACTTTTCCTCCAAGAATTTGCCTTTATTTTTCATTCACACCAATTGAAACCAACAGTTTCTTTGTTGGTGCTTTGGACCAATATATTGTGGACCAAATTTTCTGAAATGAGTATTTGAATTAATAATATTTTGCTCTGTGTATATTCTACAGAGATTTTTTCATGTATTTCAGTTTCATCTAATACAAAATAATTTTATTACAAAGATAATATAATTTTGAAGGGCAAAAAAATTGACTATTATCGAATTAATATTTCACATGTTTTTTTACCTGTGTAATACCTTTAAACGTGAACCGCAAAATGGAGAAAAATAGCCTGACATGTTGAAAATGGTCTACATTTATTCTTCTTCCACCTATTGTCCCCTATACCTTAATGTTAGTTTTCCAATTAAAAATAGTGGAAAGCACAGAGAAGATACTTCAAATGAAATTATTTTCACGAAAATAATTATGGAATTTAAATTTTATTTTTTAATTATTTTAATTTGCTGGCTTGTTCTATATAATTTTTACACACCTTCTATACAGTTTCTATACATATTTTATACATATAAATATTCTATACTAAAATTATATAGTTTCGATACGCAATTTATACAATAATTGTAACAACAATTATATAATTTTTTATACACTTTCTATATAATTTTTATATATATTTTATATATATACATGTCTGATAGAACTATACGATTTCTATACATATATATTATATAGATACATATTCTATATAATAATTATACTATTTTTATATAATTATATTTAATTATTATTTCTAAACATTAAAAAAAAAAGCAGAATATTTTTCAGTTAAAAATTTATAACAAAAAAAATTAAAATATTTTTAAAAGGACCGAAGGACCCAAGTTGAAAACTGTATCAGTATTGTATATGGATTATATGGATTGTATCAATGTGATATATAAATTGTATCTGAACTACATGGGTTCAAAATGATTCAAATTAGGAAATGACTATAAAGTAGAAATACTTTATCCTATTGATCATTTTTTGGCAAAATCTCAAACTTGGGTTATGTGTTTTAAAAATGATCAATTGGTGTCTTTTTCCCTTAAAAAAACTCCTTTAGCTTATTGGACCTCAATTTTGTTCTAAAATTAAAAATATCCCTCCCTTTAATTAAATTACGGAATGACGTATGTATGACTGTAATTTAATTATGTGATACTGATTTGTTGGTTCACATAAATATTAGATTCAACCCATAAAATATCTTGATCCGGCCAAATTTATTATGTAGCTTAATTTAGTAATATTCTGTTATTAGTTACTATCTAGTAGGGGCGTAGAAAATATGAAAAATTAACCAAATCTATCCATACCAAATTGATTTATATCACGTTTCAATAAAATTGTGGACTTTTATTTAAGCGTATAAACGTCCCGGACAATTAAGGTGATCTTATTAATAAGTGTGAACAACATAAATCCCAAGTGTTTCCTACATAATTACCATCTCTCCCAATTTTTTTATAAATTACTGAAAATTCCATATATGATACATTACTTGATTATATGAGACATTGTGATATGATACATAATTAACATTTTAATGCAATTAAATATGCAATAAGCGGTAATTAAGCATTATTCTGTTTAATGAAATCTCATAAAAATAGGAAGCGCCGTTTTTAATACATAATTAGCATAATAGCATAATTTTTTTGAAATTTGAATGTAGCAATCATATTTGTTTCATCGCATTGCTTCAAAAAATAATTTGTTGTCCAAAATTTCATACTATTTTATGTCATGAATATTTTAATTTAGCTGAGACATTCTGAAATTTGGCAAAATGAAATTATTTATGAAAATTACAAAAGTGATGGAATTGTAGTTAGCGAAAGTGTTTCGTATTTCAGGTTGATTTCTGCTATTGCATCGGAACTTAACATAGATCAAGCGAAGAAAAATATAGATGTTCATTATATTGTTGGCGGAAATATGGCTCCTATGGTTATTAGAAACGACAATGATGTTAAAGTTTACGTTAAGTTAAAAAAATATTTAAAGCTTTTGTAATATATCTGTTATGTATTACAAAAATGGATAAATCGATAGAAGATAGAGAATCTGATGTTGAATTGGTGCAATAATGTGTGTCGAAGGAACAAAATCAGATGCAGTTGCACTTGCCATTGTTGAGTCGAATAGTCAGTACTCTTTTATGTAACAGAAATTGAAAATAGAAAATTCATCACCGATTGTCAAAATACTGAAGTTAAAGTCAAGCAGTTGTACAAGGATAATAAAACTCTTAAAGCTGTAATGTAAAAATATGCGTTAGATCACAATTTTAATTTTCGAGCTATAAGATCTGATAAAAAAAGTTATTTTAATCTATGTTTTTGTGTGTGTGTGTGTGTATTTGGCGTTTATATTCTTTGTATGATACATTATAAAATATTTTTTGGTCGTGTTCTTCTTAGACAATATCATATAAGAACGTGCAGTGAATGTTATTGTAGATGTGCCAAAATGTTGTGTTAAAAATTGCTTAGAATAATGCAATTGATTAGAATTATTTACTACCCGATACATAATATTTTTTTTAGAAAAATTATTTTTTCTTTTATAAAAAAACTTATGATTATTTATTAACATATGCAGCTATTGGTTGAAATGTCGTAATGAAAATTATGATTGGTACATGAAGGCATCTTGCTTGATGGATTCTGATCTTTTTCAAATTCGGAGATTCAATGATGAACATACATGTTCAATGAGTGATAGGGTGTTAAAGCAACTGCAGGATACAGTTACCTTTGTTAGTAACTTTACAAAGTCAAAATTAGTAAACTACAAGAGGAAACACACTCTAGCAGACATTATTGAAGAAATAAAAATTGTGTATAGTGTTGACATTAATTATATGAAAGTATGGCATGCCAAGGAGCGTGCTATAGAAATGCTTAAGGGTGGAGCTGCTGACGGATATAGACAAATGTCGAGATACATTTACATGGTAACTTTGTGTATCCAGGATCACACATCAGGATGCATAAGGTAGTAGATAATGAATTCAAATATTTGTTTATAACTTAATAGCCATTGATGCATGATTTCCAGCATTGCAGATCAGTTGTGTGGTGGACGATGCTCATTTGAGTGGACCGTATCAAGGGACTTTTCTTTATGCTAGCACTCTTGATGATGCAGGTATGACTAATCATGTAGTAAAGTCTTTATTAGATATTATGATACATTACAAAACTCATATGATTTATTATGATGCATAACTGTACAATTTATAATACTTCACTAACTGTTTTGATTAATTTAACATATTCTTTATAGCTTGCATATAAATTTTTATAATACCATTTTGTATCAATTCATACGTTATTATTCTTTATAGGTTGCATATTATCGATTGCTTATGGTGTTGTTGACTCGGAGAATGATTCCGTATAGACATGATTTTTTAAACAGTTTTAGAATGCTTTTGGGGAGCTTGAGAACATGTATGTTGAATCAGATTGCAATGAAACAATAACTAAAAGTGTTAGCATTGTATATCCAAATGTTCCTCACTTAGCATGTATTTGACATCTTTGGATAAACTTTTGTACTAATTCAGAATAAGCAAGGACAAACTTAGCGACCTCTTTTATTCAATGGCCAAAGCGTACAGGAAAGAAGATTTTGAGTACCTTATGGTCAAGGTTGATAAAATTGATCACCAGGTGAAGGATTATCTATATGATGTAGGATATGAGAAGTAGTCAAGGGTTCATGCCCTTATAAAAAGAGGCCGAAATGATATCTAACATTGTAGAATGTATAAATAGTTGTTTAGTAGAGGCGCGTGAATTGCCTATTTTAAGATTTTTAGAAGAAGTCAAAAAATTATTTGAAGCATAGAACTTTAAAAATAGAGAAGTTTCTTCATATACAGAAACAACATTAGGGAAAGGGTTTGATGAAATCCTAACACTTAATGGACTGAAAGCATCCAGAATGACGATATATGTAATTAGTAATTCAGTTTAATTTTTATTGATTGAATAATTTTTTGTTAGACCTTATATATATTGTAACTGTTTGTTTGTTAGGTCAAGCCTGCATCAGAGTATCATTATTCTTTTTATGAATCTGGGAGAATATACATTGTAAACTTGGATGCTAATAAATGCAATTGTGGTAGATTTCAGATTGATGAAATTCCATGTCCACACGTGATCACAGTATTGAAAAGTAAACACATTACGAAGTTTCATCCATGGTGCTCTGATTACTATAAGCCTGTGACATTAGTGAAGACATATGAAGTTCCAGTGGTACCTATGCCCGATAAGAAGAATTGGCATGTGCCTCAATATGTGATGTGCTAGATTTTTGTAGCATATTTAAGACTTTTTAACTTGAAATAATTGTAAGTTCTTAAGTAATTATTGGTGTTTTTATGTTATTTCTTAAGATTTTGTAGGAAAGTCAAGATGCATGCAAATAAATAACAATGGAGCAAAAGAGTAAAATCTGGTACAAGTGAGCTGATATGAGTCTGATGGTATTTATTGCAAGCCATCAGAGATGTGGTAAGCTACCAGAAAAATGCGTCAGTAAGAACAATGAAGAAGAGTTGCTGGATGAAGGTGACGACATTCTCAATATGTCGTCACAAGTGTGGTAAGCCGTCAGAAGATGTCGTCAAGTGGGACAGAACATGGTGAAACAAGCTGAAGCTCTGACGATATTTGCTACACGTCGTCACCCCTCTGGTAAGCCATCAGAGGACATCGTCAGAGTGAGACAGAACAGGTTAAGAAGGCACAACTTCTAACGACATATCTGAGACATCGTCAGAAGCCTGACGATCAACACCAATATGCCGTCACCTAAATCCGAGCCCAGCTATGATTTTGTTATTTTATTACCTTAATTAGGATTTAGTATAAATAGCATCTTTTAGGGTTTTTCATTTATTAATAATTCATCTATCAGACATCAACTCTAAGAGGAGAGACACGTATTTTTGCTCTCTTTCATAAAATATTCTTGTGTTTTCGTATCAACTATTTTTGGGGTTTCTACCTTGTGATTAAATCAAAGGAACTACTTGTTGTTTTCTATCCATTCTTAAGTTTATCATTATAATCATGAATTCAACTTGTTATTTCGTTCATCAAATCATGAGCGGCTAATTTCATTAAACGGAGTTATGGGATCTATGGATTAGGGTTTGATATGATACTAGGTGTTTAACAGATTCAAAGAGTAGTAAAACATCTTGAAATTCTGTTGTTTTAACTAGAATCTAGTGGTTGCAAACATTAGGTTATGCCTTAGGTTTTATTTGCTTCTAACGAAGAAATAGACTAGAGGACGTGAATTATCAACAGGGACTCAGAAGCTACCAACCTTTTGTTTAATGATTAATGTCGTAACTGAATTAATCTACCTGAGAATTAGATAATAAATTGTCTGGTGAGGTCGAGAGATAAGTCAGATAGTATAATCGTCAGGGATATTCTGTTGTTCTACTCATTCCAAGAATCTCTAGCATTACCTAGTATCTGTCAATTCCTGACACCCTTGGTGAACATAGCTCTGGTTTCCCATTTATCTTGATTACAAACACTGAAGTATTGAAAGTGACAATTAACTCTCTGTAAACCTTACGCCCCCATTTTATCTTTTTATATTGATTGTTTGAATTTAACTTGTAGCTATAATTTCAAACTAGTTTAATCGCCACTCACATTGTTCCCTGTGGATTTGACCCCAACTCCAAAGTTGGTTAAATATATTGACGATGACCGCCTTACACTAATTTGAGGTGTAAGTTGAGCGTTATCAAAAATGGCGCCGTTGCCGGGGAACAATTTGGTGTATTGAGTTAGTTTAGAATTTTAGCTTACTTGCTTGAATTCAAACTTGTAAATATTTGTTTTTAGTTTTCTTTTATTTCTTGTGTTAGGTAGATTTTTATTTTAATTTACTTATTACTATGGGCCACATTTTTGGCAAGACTGTGGATATGCTCCCCGGAGAGAGATATGTGCACCATCTCCATCCTATCGGGAGTATGATTGTTCTGTATATGGTGGTCAAGATGGACATTGGAGTGATTGCCCAAATTCCCCCTCCCCCTATTGTGCTAACCCAAATTCTAGTTCTTCTTATGAGTTTAACAGGTCTTATGGTCAAGAAAAGAAAGAACGAAGCACCGGAAAGAGTGGCATGGAAGCTATGTTGCAAAGAATGTTGGATCTACAGAAAGAAACATATGATATCGTATATGATATGCATCAAGACATAAGGCCAATCACTCATGAGGAGATGGATATAGAGGTCAATCATCCAAAGAACTCTTTTACATTATGTTTAGATGATATCTTGTCTGCAGAATCATTTAAAATAATGGAAGAGTGTGAGGATGATGAACAAGAATCCGATGTTGATGATGAGCTTGATGTTGATAAACCCTTGGTGATTTCCCAACCAACCGAACCATTCATTAATGAAGATGCCAAGGATGAGGAAATGGTATTAGAGTCAAAAGAAGAAATTAAGCACAACCCTCATGAAGACTCTAGTCTATTTTGGGGTAAAAATACTAATAGGAAAGTTATTCCAAAATTGAGGGTTAGTCCTCATTCGAATCACTTTTCAACATTGTGCTTAGTGGATGTGATGAAAGTTGAATCACCCAAGCAAATGATGAATTTTGAAAATGAGGAGTAAGATTCTTACATTTTGGAGTTTGTCCTTCCAAAAGGGTATACTACAACCCCAATATTGAAGGCTAAGGAGCTTAAAGATCGATGTCCATTTAGTGGCTATTTAAGATTTTCACCGTTTTAAACTGATCCCACATGAAAGTTTGATGTAAAATTGGGCAAGCAGTTCACGTCTTCGAAGTGGCATGATAGAACATTCCTCATCATGCCCTCATATTTGCGCAACACACCCCGAAGATGTATTAATCAAAAGTTGGGCCGGCATTTTAAATCCTCCAAGTGGAAATATAAATAATTATCAATAAGATATCTTGACGAAGTCTGAGTAGTCAAGATACTGAGTCGAGCCGCGACGTTAAACCAGGCGCTGCTTGGGAGGCAACCCAAGGTATTTTGTTGTTTGTATTAGCATTGTGTGATTGACATCAGATCTTCGCACCCATGGCGCCACATGTATGTTTCTAACTCTCTTGTTTTGGTGTGACACATTGGAGACATTGCATGATTTTAAGTTGAGGGTGGGGATACTTGTGGGTGATAATGTCCTCCTGGAGTTTTTGTTGTCGTGCCTCTTTTCCCCGAAGTCTTGTTCCTAGTAGAGCCGGCATGTTTAGGCATACTGTGTTTATTTTGTGGTGTGTTGTGGTTAACTGGAGAAAAATAAGTATCTAGAGCAGTTGACATATTTTTGTTGATTTTTGAAACTGATAAGCACCTCTTCATTGGTCTGTTTTATAATTGTGTAATATATATTTATGTGTGACCACTGTTCATCTTGTTATGGCATTAGTACTAGTGACATGATATCCACTGCTAAATAATCGCATGAACCGGATAGGTTGTAGCTTGTGATGGACATTTGTGCCATGTGTGTGTGAGATACTACTTAGTTTCCTTTGTGTGTTAAATCCAGAACTTGCCCAGTTAGTCTAACCTTGGTTGAAAGATAGGGGTTAGGAAAGGATCATAGGCCATTTTGATTTTTAAGTCATTTTTGCCTAAATGACCTTCCCTGTATGCATGATATCTCTTGATCCTTATTTTGAGCCTGAATTGACCATTTCTTTCTATGACACCTATCACCTTCCCGTTTAGATCATAATGAACCTATTTTGACCCTGGTCCTCCTTGGATACTATGCACCTAGACTTAGGTAAACAACCTAAGTTGAGGGTGGCTATCATAGGAGTGCGTGATATAAACTGAGTATGAAGAAAGGTAGAATAAAAGGAAAAGAATAAGTGAAAAAGAATAAAAAACTGGGTGGTGTGGAAGAACAATAAGAAAAGAAAAAGAATGAAAAAGAAAAGCCACATCCATCCTGAATAATGGTGATCAAGAAAAGGAGAAAAAAGAAGAAAAAGGTTAATAAGTGAACCCCAAAAGTTAAGATGGTGCCAAGGAGGCTTAGTCACTCTAAATGCCATTGAATATCATACCAGCCCTTATCCTATATTACAAGCCAAAGAAAAGACCTATAGTGATCCTAACTTACCTGTCTGGACACCTTGGTAATGAAAATAAGGGCAAGCATATGGTGTTTGACATGCATTGATTGAAATTTCTTTCTGAGAGTGAGTGTCTCTTGACCGTCCCCGAATTAACATGCTTGAGTTCATATATGAGTGAGGAGGGACTTATTTGTTGTAAGGATATATCGGTTGCATTGCTAGCTGTTTACTTGTTTAGATAGTGTAACTTGTACATATGCATGGTTATTGTTGCTGAATTGATGCCATATCTTAATTCCTTTGGGTCACATTGTTAATCTTCATTGATATGCACAATTGGATTTATAAGTAATTGAACATGGAGAGTGGCATGAGTTTTGAGCTAAACTTGATAATCAACTGTGATAGGTATCTTATGTGTCTTTTGGTTAAGCATCGTAGTATGGTGTTATGTAGTTGCTTGAGGACAAGCAATTATTTTAAGTTGAGGGTGTTGATGTGCTCGATTTTTGTAGCACATTTAAGACTTTTTAACTTGAAATAATTGTAAGTTCTTAAGTAATTATTGGTGTTTTTGATATTATTTCTTAAGATCTTGTAGGAAAGTCAAGATGCATGGAAATAAATAACAATGGAGCAAAAGAGTAAAATCTGGTACAAGTGAGCTGATATGAGTCTGACGGCATTTCTTACAAGCCATCAGAGATGTGGTAAGCTACCAGAAAAAGGTGTCAGGAAGAACAGTGAAGAAGAGTTGCTGGATGAAGGTGATGACATTCTCAATATGTCATCACAATTGTAGTAAGCCATCAGAAGATGTCGTCAAGTACGACATAATATGGTGAAATAAGCTGAAGGTCTGACTACATTTGCTACACGCCGTCACCCCTCTAGTAAGCCGTTAGAGGACATCGTCAAAGTGAGGCAGAACAGGTTAATAAGGCACGACTTCTGATGACATATCTGAGACGCCATCAGAAGCCTGACGATCAACACCAATATGCCGTCACCTAAATCTGAGCCCATCTGTGATTTTGTTAATTTATTACCTTAATTAGGCTTTAGTATAAATAGCATCTTTTAGGGTTTTTGATTGATTAATAATTCATCTATCAGACATTAACTCTAAGAGTAGAGACACGTATTTTTGCTCTCTTTCATAAAATATTCTTGTATTTTCGTATCAACTATTTTTGGTGTTTCTACCTTGTGATTAAATTGGAGGAACTACTTATTGTTTTCTATCCATTCGTAAGTTTATCATTATAATCATGAATTAAACTTGTTATTTCGTTCATCAAATCATGAGCGGCTAATTTCATTATCCAGAGTTATGGGATCCATGGATTAGGGTTTGATATGATACTAGGTGTTTAACGGATTCAAAGAGTAGTAAAATATCGTGAAATTCTGTTATTTTAACTAAAATCTAGTGGTTGCAAATATTAGGTTATGCCTTAGGTTTTATTTGCTTCTAACGAAGAAATAGACTAGAGGACGTGAATTATCTATGTTCGAGAGAATTAGATAATAAATTGTCTGGTGAGGTCAAGAGATAAGTCAGATAGTATAATCATCAGGGATAGTCTGTTGTTCTACTCATTCCGAGAATCTCTAGCATTACCTAGTATCTGTCAATTCCCAAGTAAACCTTAAACCCTCATTTTATCTTTTTATATTGATTGTTTGAATTTAACTTGTAGCTATAATTTCAAACTAGTTTAATCGGCACTCACATTGTTCCCTGTGGATTCGATCCTGACTCTAAAGTTGGGTAAATTTATTGACGACGACTGCCTTACACTAATTTGAGGTGTAAGTTGAGCGTTATCAATGTGTTGAAGAAGAAGAAGTCATATCACCAAAACACAAAAGACCATCTAGGAGGTCGAAGAAGGGTAGGTGTAAGAAAGAAAGTGAAACACTATCCTCCAGTACAAAGTGTTGTGAAAATTCAATAGTGAAGGCCATAATAGGCGTACCTCCAACTTCTTTCCGAAGGAGAATTGATGTTTAAATTTCATGATACATTGAATGATTTGATGGACTATCTTAAGTTGTTCACTGTTAGTTTGATTTTGATTTGGCAATTGTTGAATAATGTTGGAACAATGTTTAAGTTGAATTATTGTTTGTTTCTTAATGACTTATTATTTTCTAATGATTTTAATTTCACTTAATATTTAATATGGATTCTTAAGTAGACTGTGATTTTTGCAACAACTTTTAAGATTGTTGTTCAAATTAGAAAGTTATTCTATCATGAAAGGTTTTTCATTTTATTGTGCTTTTTTCATTAGAATTAATTTTATGAAACACCACTTGTGTGTAACTTTACTAAAAGTTGGGCTATAATATGTAAACTGAAATAAAATATTTACATCGATAATTGCTGCAAGTTTCAGAAAGATGATACAACGTAGCTTGTAATATGATACATTGTAAGTCTTAATTGTAAATATTGTTTCTGATACATAACGTTACTGTAACTAACTTATTGAGATTTGTATTATAACATCAACATATAATACGCGAATGTGTGATGTATTAAAACTAAATGTGAATTTTTTTTATATTTATTATACCAATTAAGTAGTTTTAAATAAGTTTCAAAATTAAATTGGGACTCTTTGAAGTACATGTGTTTCGATGCATGTTGTACTTGTAAAAACTTGTAAAATAATACATTGCATCCAGTACTGGTCAACAATTTTCATATGTATAATTCATTGATTTGCATGTGTTAAACAAAATGAAAATAAATATTTACAATAACATATCATAAATTTGAATTGATCCAAAAAATTAATGATAATTTTCTAAAACAAAAATATCACTACTAAACTTAGTGTTTTAAATTACAATAATAGAGGCCAATAAGATAGCAACAAAAAATTTTTCAGAACATAGCTATGGAACAACGTAGTATCTAGTCTATGGCTACAATAGTAGACTCATTAGTCGGAGGTACAGAAAATAAACGTGGTTTTGATGGATCATCATGGTCACAAGAATAAATTTTTGTACCTTTTTTTTACTCCATAATTCCATAAGAGTGTTGCATATCACTTCCAATGACATTCTGCATCAACATTTGATGAGGAAATCGACATTTGATGAGGAAATCGACATTTGATCGTAAAGAAATTCAGTATAAGCTATTATAAAACTCCACAGTCCCTAAGCATGACGAATCATTTAGTTAGATGATAAATCACATGTGAATTTATGTTGTATCAGAACATATGCACATGGACAATAAATATATAATAATGTTCAACTTAAATTATGTATAGTTAGGAACTTTTCAACAATACAAATGAGATGAATTGTTTCTAGATATTTAAAACTGTGAGGAGACATTTACAAACTTTTACTATCTTGTTGTGCAATATCTTCAACGTATTCAACATGAAATGGGTTTTGGTTCACAATACCAATGCCTTGACTCATCTTATCTGCGTACGCTTTGAGACTTGATCACACAGTTCGTTCAGTGTTTATCAGAAATCCACTGTCACTAAGGTATGTTAGCAGCATCACAAACAACTTGTGGATCTCATGTTATGGCTTTCTATGACGTGACGACAACATTGAGTCATACACTCGAATACATTTTTTGTAAGAGATATCACTGTCAACACCTAGTGATAATTTTCATCACAGTTTAAAGAGAAGTATACATTATCGATCAAGTGATAAGGTAAATCAGTTGATATGTTGAACCCTTTGATGATGTTTATCAGTGATTCTTCACAGCTTAAAACAAGGCACGAATTTTTATAATCATCTTGATTTGAGAGAGCATCACCTGCTGCATCCTCAAAATAGCATTTGTATGTCGTATCAATGTAGATTTTGAATAAATAATTCACGATGGTGTATTGTATTCTTAATCCTTTTGTTGCTTTCATTTCTTTCGAAGGTAGTAGAATATAACATCTACATACTGCTCAAAATAACAACATAAATGAGTTAGTGATCTCCATAAATTTGAGCCTCAGTAAAAAACTCAATTGGAAAATAATATTAGAGATTGTCAGTTATCTTATTTATGTATATACATGTTATGTATCAGAATGTATAGTAATGTATACATATGTATCAGAACACAATTTATTGTAGTTGTAAGTAATGTTTTTCTTAATAGCTCATCGTTCCAGTAGATGTTGGCTGAAACATTGTGTAAAACCCATTCTTTGTATCCGGTTGTGCAACAAAAAAATTGAACGAGCTAAAATCAAGTTTTGATTTATTAGGTTTGTAGTGGTTGTCCTTCAATTTCCTATATGAGTATAATGATATGTTATAAATCTTTAAGATTTTAAAATTAGAATATAATAATGAAAAAAGTAAAAATATCTTACTTCTTTTCATAAAACTTTAATAATCCTTCAATAATTTAATCACAGTACTATTCAATTAGTCTGGTCGACCCATCTTGGGATGTAAGACAACCATCAAACTAATGCTTTCAAGGAAAATAAAAAATTGCATATTCTTTACCTTTACAACTTGAACCAAATTCAATTGTAAATGGTGAGATGAAGATTTTAGTCCACTTCCTGTTCCTTGTTGCACATGTTTTTATGTCATCCTATTTACCCAAGTCGGCTTTAGGAAGAACTGATGGAAATCGACTACCGTGAATGTGACATTCACTATCGTTTATTTCTTTAGGACTAACAGACTTGATTTGAATAGCAACGACTGGTGTGAAAATTTCAGCTATAATGTTATCTATCGATTTCTGAAATGCATCAGTTGAAATCTCATTGGTAGACTCCTGAAAAAGTAAAATTATTAAACATGACTATCAAAATTACAAAAATAATTTTTTATAAGAGAACTCATATGACATATAAAGTGTAATACATTGTTAACATTATATCTGTGTGTCGAATTTATAAGAATGAACCCATATGATTTAAAGAAAATGTTATATATCATAATGTGTAAGATAAGTTTAATATATTACATACTACATTATATTTGGTGTATACAATGTAGTAGGTAAATTTTATAACATGCATAACCTTCTTCTACACAAATATATTCCTTAATAATAACACATATAATCCACAACTCGTGTGTTATGCATACCTAAAGTTTATTTTGAACTTCAACATTTTTTGTTTGTAAGGACGGATCAGGAAGTTTGACTTTCTGTGAAAGTTCAACTAAATTTACTGGCATTGCAACGATTAGTGTGGAAATTTCAGCTATAATATTATCTATCGATTCCTGAAATGTATCAGACAAAATTTCAGAACTGGACACCTGAAAAATGTAAATTGTTAGATACAACTACCAACCGTTATAACATTAATTGGATGAAAGAGATCCCATATGTAAGATATATTGTAATACATTTTTCAAATTATTTTTGTGTCGAGAAATAACAAAAAAGAACTCATTTTATGAAAAAAATTGATATGTATCATAAATAAATATAATATGTCTGATAAAATATATATAGTGAGAAAAACTTTTTTTGTATAATGTATCAGATAAATTATCTGTCATGCATAACCTTTTTTTTAAAAAAAGATATTCCTAATTAACATATAATCCACAACCATGTGTTATATATACCTGTTATTAATTTGGAACTTTAATATTGTCTGTTGGTAAAATTAGATCAGGGAGATTTTCTTTTTGTAAAAGCTCAATAAACTGTATTGCAATAATTGGTGAGGAAATTTCAGATATGATGTTATCTATGGATTGCTGAAACCAGCATTCTTAATTTCAGTGCTAGTCTCTGGAAATATGAAAGTGATTAGATAAAACAAACAAAAAATTTAAAAAGTAGTTAGATGTAAAAGAACCTATAAGACTTATATAGGCTGAAATAATAATATAGTTGAGAAAGATTTGACAAATATATCAAGCTTTTTGCATTGAATGTGTCAGTTGTACTACATATAATGCAAAATCTAATTAACATAATGATTTTCAACATTAATAACATACACTCAATAGAATAATTTTTTATCAGTACCTTTTATACATTTTGAACTTCAATTGTCTTCCTCGGAATAGCTAGATCATCAAAATTGAATTTCAGAGAAGACTCAGTCAAAGTTTTTCCATCCTGCTTGTTATCTCCAGTAGATACAACATTTCCATCATAATACTATAACACAAAATTGCATTACATTATAAAAATAATATATGATTTATATTTTTAACATTTCTACTAGTTTACCTTGTCTGGTATATCCTTTGATTGTTCTTTCGGAGTTCCTAATTCATCATCATCTGTCTCATTCTTTTTCACATCTCTGTTTGAACTATCGATATCAATAACAACTTGAAAAACATAGAATTTTTAATAAGATTAATTTATATATAATTTACTAAAATTTGAGGCGATTATATTAAAAGTTACTTTTTGAGGAGCATCATGCTTCTCTTTCACAGCTGACATCATTTCTTCATGTTGTTTTTACATTTCTTCATGATGATTTTTCATTAATGACTCAATTTCATCAAATATTTTGTCAATCTGCATAATTTTAACAGAGTAAATTAGATATATCAAGTTACCCTTATTTAAAAATAAAAATTCATGTTGCACTTACATATGTCTTGACAAATGATTCAATAGCATTCATATCAACTTTTAGCAGAACTTGCTCATGATTTGTTCCTTCAAACACATTAATTTTCTGTGTAGACTCACACTTATGTGTTACAACTGGTGGTGTCTATTATGATAGTTGTGTTTGTTCGCCGAAGTCCATTAGAGATGGTTCATGTGAAGCTTCTTCATTGATTGGGTCAGAAATTTATTTTGATATGCCAGAAGGTGATACATTTACTTCTTTAACTAAGGGGTTAGCTTTAATTTTTTATTGACCTGGCACTGATTTTTTTTCTTCTTTTTAAAGAAGATGTCAATGATCTATCAGACCTAGCCTTCGACTTATTGCCATTTTGATCGGTGGTAGGGTAGTAAAATCATCAAAATCATTCGAAGGAAATGCACCAACTGTCAATATTTCTTTATGATCAACATCGTTCGAAGGTAATACCCCAGCTGTCAATATTGCTTTATGATCAACTTTTTTCTATTGTCTACAATATGTGGACGACAAAGTTGGATTGACAGAATCTTGTAAATTCATACCAGCATGACTTATCAATTGAAGACATTTCAGCTCATCAGCCATAGGACTTATGTTGGTATACACATACTTGTGATAAGATTGAAAAATAAAACAACTTTAGTTAAATAAATATAAGATCACTAATGTATCAATATTCTACATAACATCTAGTGATGTATCATAAACTATACAGTTATGTATCAAAATGTATCATATGATTACTGTAATGTATCACATAACAGTTAAAAAAATTATTTTGATGCAAAAATTGATATGAAAGATGTCTGATCAACAAATATATTACAGTATGAACGAGTTACATACTTCAACATATATTTTCAAGAAAATATATATTGAAAACATAAAAGAAAATTCTATGTGTGCAATACAAAATACAAAAAGTGATTGAAAATAACTAGAAATGACCTTGCTAAACATTTTATTCATGAACTTCTCGAATTTAGGCTTTGTTCCAACAATAAATCAGTTACATATCCTCGAACTACGATTATCAATATGGCAAGTAATGTCTTTATCTACTTCAGAACAACATTCATAGATCCATACGTTGAGAACATGTGACATTCCTCCTAAACGATAAAACTACTTTTCAATGAAAAAGTCTTGTCTCAACGAGTTTATCAACTTGTTGAAAGCGATCTTTTTCCACGGATACTGTTTATATTGATCATCCTCTACCATCTTGAATTCTAAAAAACTAACAGCTGCATCATCAGATTTAGATAACAAATACGTATGAATGAAAAATAAAATGGTCATCCGTAATGCATCCTGATTGTCGTCAAAATTTTCCTTCTTATACAGTTCAATTAATTTTTTTTTGGAGATTTCATTTTTTTCCTCTGAAAAATATTTTGTCAATAATACAGATCCATCTAAAGTCGGATATTGAAACTCTTCAATGTTTGGGCACAATTCAGACCACTAATGAGAGCAAATTCAACCATAAAAAATTTCAAAACTTTTCCCCTGACATAAACATGGAATTCATTTGGGTTATCTTGTTTAACCTCAAGCATCAACAAGAATTTGATTATTTGACCTTAAAAATTAGATTTAGGCATATTAACAAACACACCAAAGCATGTCTCCTTAAACATATTGAGAGCTTTTTTACCCACAAAGTACTCAACATCGATCGCAAAGTTATGGTTGCAAGAAATGTCAAACCTCATGAATTATATGAAATAGTTTTAATCATATATTTCATCTCATGCATTAAGAAATAGTGATGTATCATAAATCATTCACTAACCGTATGTACGTTGTTATGTATCAGATTAAATATTACCTTTAACATTTGTTACATATTATATTATGATACATAACTATAACGTATGCAGCAGACATCATGATAGTGATGTATCATAATGCATTCACTAATGTTATGTACATTGTTATGTATCAGATTAAAGATTAGCATTAACATTTGTTACATATAGTATTATGATACATAACTAAACGTATGTATTAGACATCATGATAACATTCATACTTATGTATCGTAGTTAGAAAATTTATGATGTTTCATAATGCATGCACAAACAATATCATCCTCATTATGTATCAGACTAATGATTAACAATAACTTTTGTTATATTTTATGTTATGCTAAATAACAATAACTTCTTTTGAAATAATTCATCGATCAAATACATAAATAACATACCTTTGGTAATGGGTCTCTTTCACAACTTTTTTTTCCTCTTTGAAATAACAACAGCACACCTTTTTCCTTTAGCACTAGCAGCATCCGTAACTTCTTCTTGTTTGTAGGATCATTCCGATACTTAGATCTATTTTCACAAAAATCAACATCTTTATAATCGAAGTTACCAGGAACAAACCCAGATATATCAATTTCATTAGAAGTTGACTGAAATTGAGTAAACCCCAAACTAAAAAGGGTCCTGACTCCATTAATGTTGTTATAATGTTTAAAGAACATAAAATTGAAAAAGGATTTCTTCAATTTCTAAACTAATAAACAAAATTATCAACTAGAAACAAACTAACCTCCAATTAGTTTTGAATAATTAAGTTAATGGAGTAATTGTAATGGAGGATAACGGCTACTGCTTCAAGATCAAATTTTGGCATAATCTTCGCCACTAATATCGTAATTTTATGCTACAAATAATAGTTGGATATTGTGTTGAGGTGTAAGATTGTAATGTATTAGCTTAAGCGCGTGTGTTTAGTATTAGAAGAGATATTTGTAATATATTTGGTAGGAAGGTATTTAAAGTAATATAGAAAAGTTAAGGTGTTGAGTTATGTAATTTTTCCTATTAATATATAAGAAAACTCAGAAATTTCCGAATCGAACTAAATAGCCTTATATGTATGCAAATATACTTTATATATTAATAATAGATATGCACGGACCGTGTTAGTACGGGCCCAATATATATTTTTTTATTTCAACTTATATGACGTAAATAGAATTTAGATAATTAATCATTAAAATAATTTAAGTTTTTAATTATTGTGATTTATAATACTTTTTCTTCTATTTCAATGTAAATGACAATGATATAATTTCGAGAGCCAGCTAAATATTTTATATTTTTACATTTTTAAAATTATTAATTATGTGATTTATAATTTTTTTTATATAATTTTTCAATAAGATATGAATACTCTCTTCGTCCCAATTTATGCAGAACAGACAATTTTGGCAATCAATCAATTTTTGTAAATACTTTTCTTAATTATTTTTATTTACAACACTTTTTATTTCATTTTCAAATAATATATGTTGCTTTTTATCTTCCTCTGTCCTGGCCCAACTTATATGACACTAATATAATTTTGATAGTCGATCAGATTTTTATGTTGACATATCATCTTGTTATTCTTAATTTTTTAATACATAAATGACTTATAATAAAAGGTGGCATAGTAAAATCATCATTTGAAGGACGACAAGTTTAATTTAAAACATCAAGAATTAATTTCATATTTTATGTCTATTTTATATTTTTATAAAATATTATTTATTTTCTTAATACCTAGATGACTCATAATAATTAATTAAGAACGATTGATTATGTTACTCCTATAAAAATTAACATAATTTTATCATATCCAATAGTAATTATTGATAACTCACTGGAGTTGTATATTAATTAAATACGGGATGTTATATTTTGTATATACAAAATATGATATTATTAAACATTATTGGATAGTGCATTATGTTTATCTCACACAATAATAAAATTTTATTATATATTTTTTTATTTAGTTTTACTCGATACATATTGACCCGACACAAATCTTAAGAAAATATTCATTAGGAATTTATTTTATTAAAATAAATTTATTAATTTTATACTTTAAAAATTTTAAGTTATGTTTAAATATTAGTATTTCAATATAAGAAAAAACTAATTTTAAAATTTAAATTTATTAAAATAAATAAGTAAAAAAATTATTTTGAACTTAAAAATAAATAAAAATAATAAAATTTATTTACTTTAAATATTTAGTTAAGATAAAATTATTAAATTACTTAAATTTAAGATGCTATATTTTCCATATAAAAAATATAATATTATTAAACATTAAGGATAGTGCATTATGTTTATCTCTCACAATAATAAAATTTTACTATATATTTTTCTTTATTTCTATTTTACTTGATACATATTGTCCAAATGCAAATCTTAAGAAAATATTCATTAAGAATTTATTTTATTAAATTAAATTTATTAATTTTGTACTTTAAAAATTTTAAGTTAAGCTTAAATATTATAATTTTCATATAAGAAAAAAAAATTAAAATTTAAATTTACCAAAATAAATAAGTAAAAACAAATAATTTTGAATATAAAAGTCAATTAAAATAATAAAATTGATTTACTTTAAATAATTAGTTGCAATTAATTAAGATAAAATTATTATATTACTAAATTATTTAAATTTAAATATTTAAATTAAATCTTTGGAAAGTAGAGGGTAATCTTGTAAATAAATATAATAAGGTGGACTTTTTTTAAGGGCATGATCTATTATTAAATGAAAGATTGTGGATATTTTTTAAAGTTATTAGTAAGTTACAACTAACATAGCAGAAAAGATATTGTAAAATGACTAAAATGCCCTCAACTTTCATTTTAATGTCTTCAAGCAGACATGTTGAAGTTCACACTTCTAATATAGACTAGGGGAGCGGGGCCCGTGCATGTTTAGAGTATTTTAAAATTATAAAGTAAATATTCAAAATTTGATACCAATCATATGCTAAATTATAAGAATTTATCATAGGTTGAGAGACATTATAAGTTGTTAAATATTGTAATTTATAATATTTTCTTATGTAATTTTCAAATGATATACATTACTTCACTTGTCCAAACTTTTGTGGCGTTGATAGTCAATTATATTTTTAAAAATAATTTGAGTTTTTAATTATTGTGATTTATAATATTTTTTCTTCTATTAAATTTAAGTGACACAGATATAATTTCAAGAGTCAACCAAATATTTTATTTTTTTATTTTTTTAAGTTGATAATTATTGTGATTTATAGTATTTTCTATGTATTTTTCCAAAATATATAACAAATTAATTTTTCTTAGATATTTTAATCTATTAACTATTGTAATTTATAATACTTTTTACGTAATTTTTAAATAATATATGTTACTCTCCTTCTCCAAACTTTTGTGGCATTGATAGACAATTATATTTTAAAAATAATTTAAGTTATTAATTATTGTGATTTATAATACTTTTTTTCATTCCAACTTAAGTAGCACTGAAATAATTTTGAGAGTCAATCAAATATTTATATCTATTATAATTTATATCTATGTGATGAAATGCAACGTGTCTACTTGGTATTCTATTTTTCTACTTTAGAGATGCTATGTGTCTTCTTCAAAACTGATACAAGACACATATTAGACAATACTTAGGGCAGAATAGTCAATGATCAAATACCCTTATTTTGCATTTAATCACTTATACAATTTATATTGCATTTGGTATAATGTCTATGATGCAATGATAACCTTATTAGGTGTATAATGACCAAATCTCCCTTAAGCTTTCTTGAAATAATTGGTATTAAAGCCATGTTATTTAAAAAATATACAAGTAGGTAAGTGTTAATTTAGATGAATAACGTACAAAAATCACAAAAATATAAAGAATTAAAACAAATAAGATTTGAAAAACATAAAGAATTAAAAATAAGGATAGAAAGATTACAGTATAACATAATTTTCAGAGTTAGTAAAAACTTAATAAATGCACAAAAGAAAGAAATATCAAATTTAGAATCAACAATAAATATTCTAGAATATATATATCAACATAACCTATATACATTTAAATAAAATGAACAAAGAAGAATTTATAATAGACGAAAAAACATATGAAAATCACGAAAGATTAAAAATAAAAATAGTATTCTCTAATTTAGGAAGAAGATATAAGAAAATAGGTGAACATTTATACTTAATGTTAGAAAAAGAAGAATTAAAATTAGAAGATAAGTTGGCAGTCATGGTAAAAATAGAAAAAAAAATGAAGAGATAGACAGAAAAAAGAAAATAAATTAAATAAAACAACAAATTACAGAAGAAATACAAAAAATAGATGAAACTAAAAATAACAAGATAGCTGAACTAGAAAAAGAACTAAAAATGCTAAAAGATCTATAAGAAAAAAGACAGAAAGAAAAGAGAAGAAAAGGATAAAGAACAAAAATTATTAAACGAGACAAATCAATTTAAAGAAAAATTAGAAATAAAAAATAAAGAATTAGAAACCAGTGAATTAGAAATAAATACAATAGATGCTGAAAAAACAGATAATTATGACTCGGAAGATAGTGAAACATATACAGAAATTCTAGAAAACATAGGAAAACTAAAAATTAATGAAAAATAAGAAGTAATTAATAAAGAAAATCTAGAACTAATAATGTAATACCCCGTAAAATCCCAAGTCTACAGTTCAGCTCATTAAGCTTTCCAAACTCCATGAAATATCCCAAGACTTAGAAAATTTTGGTCAGTGTTCAAGATTCGACACTTAGTCTCATTTTAGACCTCCGAACTTCGAGGATTTATTCGATGACCTTCCGGACCTTCATTTTTGAATTTTCAAGTTGTGATGGGGCAAGGTCGTAGTACATCTTGGGTAAGTTTTGGAATTTTTCGAATAGCGTAAGGGCATGTTTGGATTTCCAAAATAATAGCTCGGGACGATAAGACTGCATCGCCCTAGCTATAGCACCAGGATAAGGCAGGCTCCGCCTGGGTTAGTCCACCGAGCTAAGGCATGCGCCACCAGGGGTAGTCCACCGGGCTTAGGTAGGCACCGCCTGGCAACTCCAGTACTTACGCAATTTTCAGCATTCCACTTCCATGCTCTCAGGGATATCTTGGTCATTTTTCCTTCACATATATACTCAAAAATACAGGATTAAGCCTCCATAACACCAAAATACACTATATTTTCTCAAAATCCTCTCAAGAACACATTAGGGTTTCAATTGGGGGATTCAGGTTCAAGCAAATTCCACCATCAAATTCCAAGAATCTTTGCGTCAATCATCAAGAATCTTCCATCTAAAGGTATGCGTGTGTTTATTCACGGACTCCCTTCGTCCATGAAGTCCAAGAACCCTATTTTAAACTATATGTCATGCTTGTTATGTTTTGATTTGATTGATGATCTTATTTATGTGTTGAATGATGTCAAGATAGAATCTTTGTGGGTTTGTATGACACTAGGATGACATGTTAGTTGAAATATATGAACTTTGGGTGATTTGGGTTGTTGAATTCATGAATAAACCTATGCCATAAAGTGTGCATGCAAGGTGTTTGATAATAGTCCTAAGAGCCTAGGATTTATGAATAATAGCTAAAAACATGACCTACATGATAAATGTATACTACTCTCTTATGCCTAAATGGTTCCCATGCTATTGTTGTGACATGCATATGTTGATAGAATGCTCATGATGTAAAGTATGGAATTATGCTAGGAACGTTTGCATTCTTATTCATGAACAAGACTATGATAACCATGTGTTGTATGAAATTTCTAAGTTAGTGTATTATGGATTGTTGATCTTGATTATGCATTCAAGAATTGTCAAGTCTTGTTAGTTTCCTTCCATCGAGTCCTAGGGGTACTTGTACCCGAAAAATATAGCTATATGCCTAGAGCCATGTCATGTTTTCACAATACTCTCAGTTAAGCCATATTCCATAATACTCAGTCAGCCATGTGACTCAGGAAAGTTCAGTAACTCAGTTAATCTTAGCTAAACTTAGTTAATCTCAATCAATCTCAGTTAATCTCAGTACTCAGTGATATCGAAAACTTCAGAAATTCTAGTGCTCTCAATAACTTCTGAAATCTCTGTAATTGAGTACTCCTAGAAATCTCAAGAACTCAGTAAGGTCAGCACTCTCATGAACTCAGTTTAGCTCCGCTAAACAATCCCACTAGTGTCATTTCGGTTAATCAGATTAGTTCAGATCAGTTAATCAGTTCAGTTCAGTTATCAGTTCATTGTCTTTCAGTTGGGAGTAGGATTCAGAACTGAGTGAACCCAATGATGGGGACTTACCTGCCCTAGTCAGAGGGTGAGATTCCTAAAAGCAATCCTTGCATTCCAGAACTACGTAGCCAGTGTAGGTTAAATGTCCCTACCCATAGGGCTAAAGCATATCCTTGAGTTTATCTGATAGCAGGGCAGACGGAATGAGCTCCAAAATAGAATAGGGTTTACTTACATGTTGTCTCTACCCGTGGCATGTTATACACCCTTCCAATCAGGGCAAAGATTGGACCCCACCAGTTCAGTATCGGGGCATGTCAGTTAGATGATTACCACCCACAGTTTCAGTTTCAGTCTCAGTCTCATTTTCAGTAATAGAACTCAGATAGTTCTTCTAAATATCATGATTGTCAGATACAGTCAACTCAGATACAATACAAAACTCAGCTAGTTCTACCATACTCAGGATTGTCAGATACTGTTACTCATGTTATCATTATTACCAGTTCTCATAACTCATATTACCAGTATTCATATTAATGACTGTCATATATGGTCAAGCATATCAATCTTTCATATTCATGGTTGTCAGATACAGCCAATCAGACCAGTTCTTTATAATTCGAACTGTCAGAAATAGTTGTTCATCTATTTAGTATCTCAGTATCAGTACACTCGTGTTGTCAGTATCCAGACTTAGTAGTCAGTGTCTCCATGAGTTCAATTACAATTACGTATGTGTGTATGTATTCTCACGTTCATATCAGTCAGCATTATTCATGCATATAACCCTTTGCATTTAGCCTATCTCTCTCGTATACTCAGTACATTCAGTCATACTAACGCATTTGTGCTATGGTGATTTCTCTTATGTTACACCATAGGTTCAGAGGTACGATCTCCAGATCAGCAGTAGATTCCAGTATCAGCAGTCAGAGTTAGACGTGAGTTCTCATCCTTTGAGGATATAATGATTTCATTTCTATTTAAATTTTTAGTTTATTTCAGTAGTTGGAGTTAGTTAGGGACATGTCCCATCAACTCCTTATTCAGACAGTTTAGAGGTTTTCTAGACTATAGCATGTCAGAAAGTTATTTTAGATTTGTTTTGGTATTATTATACTGTTTTCAGACATTGTGTTATCAGACATTTATTTAGATTTAAACCTTATGGCCACTCAGTATATGTTTTTGCATTTTTTTGTTATATTATATAGTGTATATGTACAGATATCAGTTATGGGTTAGCTTGTGGTCCTTCGTGATCATGAGCACCATGCAGTATTTCGGTTCAGAAAATTGGGGTGTTACAAAGTTGGTATCAGAGCCTAAGGTTCAATAGAGTCCTAGGAAGTCTGAAAGTCGTATCTAGTAGAGTCTTGTACATGCGTGTGTTGTGCACCACACTTATGTGTAGGAGGCTATGAGATGTTTTAGGAACAGTTGCCCTTCTTTTATGTTCTAGATCGTGCTATATAAAGGTTTCCTAAGAACCTCGTGTAGATTCTCATCATGCTCTCCTCATGTTATCTTTACCATACTTCCAAGGTAAAAGAAATAGTGAAGCTCAAGTCCTAAAGATAGGGCTATCTCAGACAGTATCCCATCAGTTCCCTTATGTTCCAAAGTTATAGAATCTCATTCATGATCATGAGAACTTGTTCTCGAACCCAGATTAAGATATGCCATCATATCCCTTCTCAGAATCCTATGATTGCATGTGACCCAGAGTTAGAAGCATGAACCCAGGATTTAGCAGTAGACAAGTTGGGATACAATATCCAGATTGAATAGATTATGTATTTATGGGGATTGTTGTGCCAGAATAAATCAGTAGGCTTGAACAGTGGGAGTTAGAAATTTAAGTTTATTGACTTGAAATTTAGGTATGAAGTTGTGGATGTGATATTAGTAGTATGTAAGGAAACAAAGGCAGATGATGTGTTTAGTAAGGTGAGCATAGGTTGTACAGAGTATAAGTATGTGATTAAGATTGCAGTTCAGTTCAGAGATTAGTTTAGTGCTCATGGACTGGACTTATGGTGATGGATTTAAGATAAGGGGAAGATGATAGATCAAGTACCCAAGTCAGGCTCTCAGATTCCAGTGGTAGTGCCAATATGTACAGAAAAGCAGTTAGGGAAGACGATTCCCGACACATCCTTATCCCAGCATAAAGCTTCATACTTCAGTCAGCATAATGCCTATGAATTCTTCATGTCTCAGATTCCATGAATATAGCTTATGTTCACATGTATTCCATAGAATCATGTGCACTTTCAATTTCCAGCATAGGGAGACCAGTTCCAGCTCACTCAGTGTTACGAATCATGCTCCATGAACTCAAAAATTTCAGACTCAAGTCATGCAGCTCATGAATCATGTACACGTATTATGATCCCCAGTATACTTAGTTTCCATGACTCATGATACGCCCCTACTAATCAGATAAATTCAGACTATGTCATGTATATCCTCTGTCGGATCTTTTTGGTAAATTTATGCCACAAATATTCCATTCCCCAGGTTTTAGTTAAGTGTTAAGTTTAGTCAGTATCCATTCATGTTTCAGGTTCTTTTGATTTAATTCTTCAATAAGCTTTCCTTGTAGACAGTGTAGTGAGGAGCAATTACTTAGATGAGAGAGAGTTAATATTTTCTGTTAAGAGCAGACTGTTGCATGTATGTTTTATACGAGGGTGTAGATACGAAGATAGGCTTGAATATCCTGTTAGTATGCAAGCAAGGGCTAGTAAGAGGTAATATTTAGAAATTGGGAAAGTTCAGAGTGTGAATGAATATCCAGATCCTTGACCTATGTCAGCCTTCATGGTGCTACTTTCATAACTCAGTTTCCCTCTCAGTTACAATTTCAGTACTCAATACTCAGTAATTAGTGTCCAATCTTGGAATTAAGCACTTCAGTATTAGTCTAAACCTCAGTTTCAATATTCAGTTATCAGGACCCAACATTCAGTTCTAGTATTAATCCCAGTTACAATCTTAGTTATAATGTATGCTTCAGTTCAGTAATCACCTCAGTTCATGTGTCATGCCTTAGTTTTAGATCTCAGATAATCAGTCACGATTTCATGCCTAGGTACCTTGAGCATCACCCCAGTATCTCTGTAAGATAAGCATTCTTAGAGGGACATAGTATCCCAAGGTGGAGATACCCCCTAATTCCTCAAATGCTCTCATGTCTTAAACCTTTCAGTTTCTCTTCGCATAACGAATCCAGTTTAGAGTATCGGGTATTCATAAGTTGACCCTTAATATTTCAGCCTCAGTTGTAAGCCAAGTATTCAGAAGCTCAGTTCAGTTCATGTATCACGTTCCAAACTCAGTTATGTTCTTATGTTTTCGCTCATGCATATTGAGTAATTAATCTCAGACTCATTAGTATTTTCAGTTCAAGGTAACAATCTTCTTTGAGCTTACTTGTTCTCATGTTCAGATTTCAGAACCAAACTTGGTATTCCGTTTCATGCTTAGTTTTCAGTTCAAACTTGGCACCCTTACCATTGTATATTCAGTTGCATGTTCATGAGTCCGTTCAGTCATGTATTCACACATCAAATATGCGTTATCAACATATTAGTGCCTTCAGTTGTGCATTCACGTATCATGTTAGTCATATAATCATAGATTCAGCTTACCAGTTTTTTTATCAGATATACATTCTCATTCTGAGAAACTTAAATTATCAGAACACTCAGTTTTTCATTCGTAAATCAGTTACCCATGCCTCAGATATACATGTTCATTATGGATCATCTTAATTGTCACATCAGTCATAAGATCATGTTTTAGTGATTTATGTTCAGTTCATGTTCAGCTTATTGTTTCCCCTCTCAGTCAGTCTCATTCGAGGATGAATATTCCCAAGGGGGAGATATTGTAATACCTCATAAAATCCTAAGTCTATAGTTTAGCTCATTAAGCTTTCCAAGATCCATGAAAGATCCCAAGACTTAGAAAATTTTGCTAAGTGTTCAAGATTCAATACTTAGTCTCATTTTAGATCTCCGAACTTTGCGGATTTATTCGACGACCTTCCCAACCTTCATTTTTAGATTTTCAAGTTGCGTTGCAATGAAGCAAGGTCGTAGTACATCTCGAGTAAGTTTCAGAATTTTTTGGATAGCATAAGGGCATGTTTGGATTTCTAAAATAGTAGATCGGGACGATAAGCCCGCGTCGCCCCAGCTATAGCACCGGGATAAGGCAGGCATCGCCTGGGTTAGTCCGTCGGACTAAGGCAGGCGCTGCCAGGGATAGTCCACCAAGCTTAGGCAGGCACCTCCTGGCAACTCCAGTGCTTGCCCAGTTTTCAACATTCTACTTTCGTGCTCTCAGGGGTATCTTGGTCATTTTGCCTTCATATATATACTCAAAAACACTGGATTAAGCCTCCATAACACCAAAATACACTATCTTTTTGTAAAATCCTCTCAAGAACACATTAGGGTTTCAATTGGGGGATTTAAGTTCAAGCAAATTCCACCATCAAGAATCTTCCATCTAAAGGTATGCGTGTGTTTATTCATGGACTCCCTTCGTCCATGAAGTCCAAGAACCCTATTTTAATTTATATGAAATGCTTGTTATGTTTTGATTTAATTGATGATCTTGTTTATGTGTTGAATGATGTCAAGATAGAATCTTTATGGGTTTGTATGAAATTAGGATGACATATTAGTTGAAATATATGAACTTTGGGTGATTTGGGTTGTTGAATTCATGAATAAACCTATGCTATAAAGTGTGCATGCAAGGTGTTTGATAAAAGGCCTAAGAACCTAGGATTTATGAATAATAGCTAAAGCATGACCTACATGATAAATGTATACTACTCTCTTATGCCTAAATGGTTCCCATGTTATTGTTGTGACATGCGTATGTTGATAGAATGCTCATGATGTAAAGTATGGAATTATCTAGGAACGTTTGCATTCTTATTCATGAACAAGACTATGATAACCATGTGTTGTATGAAATTTCCACATTAGTGTATTATGGATTTTTTATGTTGATTATGCATTCAAGAATTGTCAAGTCTTGTTAGTTTCCTTCCATCGAGTCTTGGGGGTACTTGTACCCGAAAAATATAGTTGTGTGCCAAGAGCCATGTCATATTTTCACGATACTCTCAGTCAAGCCATGTTCCAAAGAACTCAGTCAGTCATGTGACTCAGAAAAGCTCAGTAACTCAGTTAATCTCAGTTAAACTCAGTTAATTTTAGTCAATCTCAGTTAATCTCAGTAATCTCAGTACTCAGTGATATCGAAAACTTCAGAAATTCTAGTGCTCTTAGTAACTTCAGAAATCTTCGTAATTCAGTACTCTTAGAAATCTCAAGAACTCAGTACTCAGTAAGGTCAGCACTCTCATGAACTCAGTTGAGCTCCGCTAAAAAATCCCACTAGCTTTAGTTTAGTTAATCAGCTCAGTTCGGTTAATCATTTCAGATTAGTTAATCTGTTCAGTTCAGTGTCTTTCAGTTAGGAGTAGGATTCAGCACTGAGTGAACCCAAGGATGGGGACTCACCTGCCCCAGTCAGAGGGGAGATTCCTAAAAGCAATTCTTACATTCCAGAACTACGTAGCCAGCATAGGTTGAGATGTCCCTACCCATAGGGATAAAGATTCTCCTTGAGTTTACCTAATAGCGGGGTAGATGGAATGATCTTCAAAATAGAATAGGGTTTACTCACATGTTATCTCTATCTGCGGCACGGTATTGACACCCTTCCAATCAGGGCAAAGATTGTACCCCACTAGTTCAATATCGGGGCATGTCGGTTAGATGATTACCTCCCACAGTCTTAGTTTCAATCTCAGTCTCAATTTTAGTAATAGAACTCAGATAGTTCTTCCGAATATCATGACTGTCAGATACAGTCGACTCAGATACAATACGGAACTCAGCTAGTTCCACCATACTCAGGACTGTCATATACAGTCACTCATGTTATCATTATTACCAGTTCTCAAAACTCATATTAGCTATATTCATATTCATGACTGTCAGTAATGGTCAAGCATACCAGTCCTTCATATTCATGGCTGTCAGATACAGTCAATCATACCAGTTCTTCATAATTTGAACTGTCAGAAATAGCCGTTCATCTATTCAGTATCTCAGTATCAGTACACTCATGTTGTCAATATCCAAACTCAGTAGTCAGTGTCCCACGAGTTCAGTTATAGTGATGTATGTGTGTATGTATTCTCACGTTCATATCAGTCAAAATTGTTCATGCATATAACCCTTTGCATTTATCCTACCTCCCTCATACACTCAGTATATTCAGTCATACTGATGCATTTACGCCATGGTGCTTTCTCTTATGCTACACCATAAGTTCAGAGGAATGAGCTCTAGATCAACAGTAGATTCCAGTATCAACAGTCAGAGTTAAACGTGAGTCCTCATCCTTCGAGGACATGATGATTTCATTTTTATTTAAATTTTCAGTTTGTTTCAGTAGTTGGAGTTAGTTGAGGACATGTCCCATCAACTCCTTATTCAGACAGTTTAGGTTTTGTAGACTATATCATGTCAGACAATTATTTTAGATTTGTTTTGGTATTATTATACCATTTTCAGACATTGTGTTATCAGATGTTTATTTAGATTTGAACCTTATGGCCACTTAGTACATGTTTCCGCATTTTTTTGTTATATTATACAATGTATAGGTATAGATATCAGTTATGGGTTAGCTTGTTGTCCTTCGGGGTCATGAGCACCGTGTAGCATTTCAGTTCAGAAAATCGGGGTGTTACAAATAAATACAGAAGTAAATACTCTAGATAGAAATATAATACCTAGTACATCAGAAATAAAAAAACCAACCTATAATTACAAAAGTAAGTTTAAAAGATATAATCTAAAGGATGAATATAATAAATTGCCACCAAAACAAATAATTAATTATAACTTTTTAGATTTAGACTGTGTAATAGACACAAATAAAATAATACAACTATGGGTAGGATACATGTCAAAACAATTATTAGATAATAAAATAGATACAACAAATACACCAGAATATATAGAAAGACATTAATAGGAACTGTAAAATTATGGTTTTTAAACCTAGTCAAAGAAAGTAAAAAAATATTAAGATTTGATAATAAAATAGAAGGAATATCCACAACTACTAAAATATTACCAACAGAAATATTGAAAAAATATGAAATAGTTATAAGAGATGAATTTAGCAATATGACAACAGAAGAAGCAGGACAAAATAAAGAAAAAGATACAAATAGAAATTTAATGTTAAAACTAGAAATATGTAATATGTGCTATATAGATGAGTATACGTGCGCATTTAAAGAATATTATTATAAAGGAACATATAATATAGAAGAAAGAAAAGAAATAAGAAGATTATATTTCAGTAAATTACCTGAACCATTTAGTTCAAAAATAATAAAGAGTTGGGATGAAGCAAAAATAGTAGATATCCTAGGAGCAAGAATAAAATTTTACAACAATGGTATAAAAATCTATGTGAAAAATATAGAGAAGAAATAAAAATGAAAAAAACAGTAATAAGAAATTTAGCATGTTGCAAAGATAAAATAGCACCTCAATTTGAATGTGAAAAATGATATTATAAGAAAAGAAAAAGACATAAGAAATATAAGAAATACAAAAAATCAAAATATAAGTATAAGAAGCCAAGAAAAAGATATTATGTAAAAAATTATAAACATAGAAGACCATATATGAAAAAGAAATCTATAAAAGAATGTACTTGTTATAATTGTGGAAAACTAGGACATTTAGCTAGAGATTGTAAAATGCCTAAAAACCCAAAAAAGAAACAAATATCAAAAATAAAGATAAAAAATACAGAATAGATGCAAATAGATTATATAGATTACGAATTAGAAAGTGAAGATAGTATATATGAAATTTCGGAGAATGAAATAGATAATGAAATAGATAGTGAATTAGATGAATCAAATGACTGGAGAAGATATAAAAATAAACCAAATGACTGAAGAAGATATAAAAATAATAACAAAGGAAGAATATTTAAATGAAGAAGGGACAAATCAAAAAAAATATTTGACAATAATATATTTAACGAAATAAAAGGAAAAGAGTTAGACGTAAGTGTAGAAAAGATATTTAAAATACCAACAATAAAAAATATATTTAGTAGAAAAAAGGAAGAATACTACGTAGTAAGCCAAAAAGAACATGTAATAGACTATAGATATGGAAAAGGAAGAGCTAGTATACCACTAGTAACAAAGAGAATAATTAATAAAGAAATAAACGATATAAAAAGTAAAGACCCAATAAAATATGTACACCTTAGAGGAACAGAGATATTAATAAAAGCATGTTTTAGAGAAGGAATAGATACACCAATAGAATTTTATTTAGCAGATGATAGAATTATAAAACCTATAGAAAAACGTATAATAACTGCCATAAAAGGAAATTTAATATACCAAAAATTTAAGTTTATAATAAGTGTGAATTATTCAGTAGCAATAACAGATAAAAATATAGATAAATTATTAGTATTATATTGAAAAATATCAGGAATAGAACTAACCCTAGGAAGTAAAATATTTACAACAATATGTAAAAATCTATATGTATTAACAACAAAACATAAAATAACAGGAAAAAATAAAATTAATAAAATATAAATAGAAAGTCCTTTTGAACAATTCGTAAAAACAATTGATAACAATGATTATAGTTACAAAGACAGATATATAAAATAAGATTTGGAAATAATAAATGATAGAATAAGTACAACAAAAAGAATAGCTTATGAAAAATCAGAATCATCAAGTTCATAAAAAAGAATAAGTTATGAAACAACTTCAACAGTTAATTTAACTCAATATTACATAACAGGAACAATAAATGAAAAAAATATTTAATACTCTTAAACACAGGACAAGAATAAAATTATATAGCAAAATATCTAGTAAAAAGTGAAGAAATAAAATATAATAGTAATATATGCCCAGATCTACCAAGGAGTCTAATAAACATTAAGGATACGATAGAGAAAGAAATAATAATAGGAGTTAGAAAAATAAAAATAGAATTTAAAATAAAGGATGAAATGCAAAAAACAGACATAATATTAGGAATAAAATGGTTAGAACAAGTAAAACCATACAATATAGAACATACACAATTATCTATAACATATAATAAAGAAAAATTATTAATAAAAAGAGCTTTGACATGATATGAAAATATATGTACTTGTAAAAATAATAGTAGAAGGATATTATAATAGGTATTATGCACATATGATAGATACATGAGTAGAAGCAAACTTATGTAGATATAACTGTTTACCAGAAAGTAAATGGGATAAATTAAAAACACCAATGGTAGTCAAAGGATTTAATAATGAAGGAAGTTTAAGTACATATAAAGCTAAAAATGTAAAAATACAGATATGTGATAAAATAATAACAATAGAAGAAATCTATAATTATGAACTAACATCAAAAGATATACTTATAGGAATGTATTTTTTAGATAAATTATACCTACATATAATAACTAAAATAGATTGGTGGTTTACAACACCATGTAAACAAAAAGTAAGAGCAAAAAGTGTTATTAATAAAATAAGAAAGAAAACTGATTGGATAAAAGGAAGTGAAAAAATTACACAAAAGTTAGAAAATATAAAAAATACAGAAGACACAGTAGAACTAGTTGTATTTTCGATAAATAAAAAAGAAATAACTATATTTTCAATAGATAAAGTAGAAATAATAAAGAAAAAATTAAGACAATTATATAGTGAAGATCCATTAAAAGGATGGAAAAAACATAAAACTACTATAAAAATTTAATTAATAGATAAAATAGCATAATAGCTCAAAAACCATTAACATATAATTTTGATGATTTAAAAGAATTTAAAATGCATATAGATAAATTATTAGAAAAACAGTATATACAAAGAAGCAATAGTAAACACAATAGTCCAACATTTATTGTAAATAAACATAGTGAACAAAAAAGAATAAAAAGTAGAATGATTATTGACTATAAAAATTTAAATGCAAAAACTATGACATACAATTATCAAATAAAAATAAGATATTAAAAATAAGACAAATAAAAGGATATAACTACTTTAGTAAATTTGACTGTAAATCAGGATTTTACCACTTAAAGTTAGATGAAAATTCTAAGGAATTAACCGCATTTACAGTACCACAAGGATTTTATGAATGGAACGTATTACCATTTGGATATAAAAATGCACCAGGTAGATACCAACATTTTATGGATAGTTATTTTAAATAATTACGTAATTGTATAGTATGCATAGATGATATACTACTATATACAAAAACTAAAGAGGAACATTTAAAATCATTAGAACAATTTACAGATATAATAGAAAAATCTGGAATAAGTTTAAGTGAAAAGAAAGCCAAAATTATGAAAATCAGATAGAGGTTTTAGGAATACAGATAGATAAAAGTGGAGTAAAAATGCAATAACATATAGTACAAAAAATAATAAATTCAAGAGAAGAATTAGATACAAAAAAGAAATTACAATCATTTCTAGGATTAGTAAACCAAGTAAGAGAATATATACCAAAATTAGCAGAAAACCTAAAGCCATTACAAGAAAAATTAAAAAGGATATAGAATATAATTACAACGAAGAAGATAAAAAAACAAGTTCAGAAAATAAAAATACTTTATAAAGAGTTACCAAAATTACAATTTTCAGACGAAAACAAAAAATTTATATATATAGTAGAAGCAGATGCTAGCGAATATAGTTATGAAGGAGCACTTTAATATAGATATGAAGAAGAAAAATTAGAACATCATTGTAGATACTACTCAGGTACATTTAATGAGACAGAAATAAAATGGAAAATAAATAGAAAAGAATTATGTTCATTATATAAATATTTATTAGCATTTGAGCCATATATTGTATATAACAAGTTTATTGTACGAACAGATAATACACAGGTACGATGATGGTTAACAAAGAAAATACAAATTCAGTTACAACAAAAGAGATTCGGAGATTAGTAGTAAACATATTAAATTTTACATTTACAATTGAAACAATCAAAACTAACAAGAATGTCATTGCAGATTACATATCAAGACAAAGCTACACGAACTGATATAATAGAAGATGATGCTTTAGAAAAAATACTCAAAACCCTATCTACGCTTTCAATGAAAGTGAATAGTATGAGTAACGAAACAGAAAAGCTAAAGACTAATGAAGTTAAACTGAAGTCTAAAGCTATGAATCAGCTAACTCAGTAGTGTGCAGAGCTATGTCGATCGGAAGACATCAAAATTCCAGAGCTAAAAGGAGACGTTGAGATACTCCATAAAACCCATGACATTTATCAATCTACAATTGCTGGTACAAGCAAAGGAGTTAGTGGACAAAGCTATTAGAACATGTATAAGATATTTGAAAAACCATTTATACCAAAAACACAAAAAGACCCCTTGTTCATACCCCCACAAATTACCACATATCGAGAAAGTTTGAACCAAGATAAAAAATCCTATAACCATATAACCCGAGCATACATAGAAAATATCCACAAAATACAGACTTATCTAAACCTTAACTCCAGAGCTACAGATATCCAAAAACCAAACACAAACTATATAACCCAAAAATTGCAAGGTCACAACAAGTTAATCACATTACCAAAAACCAACCCAAGCTTAGTTAAAACTTGTTTCAGTTATGGATTATTAAATATCGTATATATCCAAGATGGAGATGAACTAACAACTATACCAGAATTACATAGAGCATTCGCCATTTATAAAAGAATAACCAAAGAGAATCTATTTTTTATAAGGTTTTATACTGCACCAACAGAGATATTATATGACGAGATCAAACCAGTTATACAAATTGTAAAAATAAGATTAACTAGAGATATGATTATACCGAAAGATATTGTTCAGCAGTCAGAGATACCTAAAATCGAGATACCTGATTTTTATGCAAATAAACGACTTATTGGAATATCTATAATTGTTCAAGAATTAACAAATAATTATATCAATGGAAATCCTACATGGAGCTATTATTCAAGAGATCATCAAGTGATTTATTCAAATTCAAGGGAGCTATGACAAACAGATATGGAGGAAGCTAAACAATGGATTCTGACATTACTAAATCCAGGAAAACAACCAACTGCAAGAGCAATTAGGAAGAGATTTATTTCAGAAGAATTATTGACAAGATATTGCAAGTTAATTGGACACAAATATCCAAAACATTTATGTTTGAGATGTAATGGAGTAGATAATATTATCCCAAAAGTTCAACTGGAATAGAAGAAGATAAGGACGACAGCTGGAAGATACATGACAAAAGATAGAAAGACACGGAGCAATAATAGAAAGATAAGAAGACAAAAATATTAAAGTAAAAAAAGTGACATATGAAGGAATAATATAACTTTTCTACGTAAATTATTATGAAGTTTTGATTTTTAGGCCTATTAAATAGCCTTTTTGACTTTTCGGATGAAAGTTATTACTAGTTTTGTCTTTTTAGATTAGCTTTAAGACTTTTTTACCTTAAGTCTTTTTCTACTTATGTAAAGTTTGACAAATGTAAAGTTATTTTAGGACAGGTGTAAAGATGTAAATAGTTTACGCGTTTTCTTTTAGGCTATAAATATGTAAGTCATTCGGCAAGATAAAGGCAAGAGTTTCATGTGTTGAAAGCAAGACTTCTCTCTTGTACACAAAAAAACTTCTTGAATATTTAATATGAAACAAATATATTTCTAAAGAAAAGTTATGGATGAACAAAACCCAGAATTATCAAACCTACCAGAACAGGTATATTTATTTATGATTATGAATAGCTAAATTCATAAATTCTTAACAATCATAATATGATAGAATAAGTTCATGTTAGTTACTGTATAGTAGAATTATTCGAAGAATAATATGTTACAAAGTTTATTAACAAAGAGAAAAAAGGAGAAAAATCCCTAAGACCTATGACATCCTAAAGGTGAAACCAGTAAGACAAGAAAGCCGTGATAGGGGAGTAGCCAGAGTAGAGACGCTGTTTAAGGAAAAAGTATCCAGATTACCATGCTAATTGTGATAGAGTAACATAATTATTTAAGAATAATCTAGTCCATAGTAATCTAAAATGATCATATTTTATTATGTGTATGATTGAAGAAAATATTTTGAAATAGTATCATATGAAAAATAAATACTTATTTATCTGACGAAATGGTAGATAAATTTAAAATACTTGTTTTGTTTTGTACTTAAGGATATAGAAATTGTAGATATAAGAAAAATCATATAGGAATAAATATTTGATAAATATTTTATGACTAGAATAAATTACATACCACACCTACCTACCTACTCTTATAAATATCTACATACCAAACCTACACATCAACCATGATAAATTACGTGTATTTAGAATATTAAAAAATGGATATGAAAAATATACAATTAATAGAAAAACTAATGGAAACAAATCTAGAAATATATATGAAAACTAAAGATATAAAATATATAGAATTCCTTAATGAAAATATATACGAATTATTAAGATTAATACAAACAACTCGTAAATATTATGATAAAGCATTTAATAACCCATAAATCTAATTCCAAGTTATTCGTAGAAACCTAAGCATCATATGAACAATATGACAAGCTATATATCTGATGAAATTAAGATACTTGTTTTATATATCATTAAAGACTTAGAAATAGAAGATATAAAGAAAATAATATGGGAAAAAATATTTAATGAAGAATCATTAAGTCTAGAATGGTTAGAAGATATGCATGATCTTAGCTTATATTATTCAGATAGTTATTGCTCAGATAATAATAGTTATTATTCAGATGGATATTATACAGATTAAAAATGTTAGAATATATTTAAAAAGTTAGAGAAAAATAAAGTTGGCTATACGAAGAAATTAATTATAGAGACCAGTTTAGAAGAGGAAGAGAACAATTGAAAGAAATATTAATTTGGATAAATAAAATCATGAAACAACTAGAATTAGAAGACAGTTTAGAATATGATTTATACATAGAATTATTCATAGAAGAAAAAGATAGAATAATTAACGAAATAGATAACCTAGAATTTAATATCAGATATAGTACAATTAGAATAAATGATTAAAAAGAAATTTACATTATTACAACTACTTTAGGATAAAATGATAAATTATGAATATTTAAAATATTGGAGACAAGATATGGAAGAAATAAGATCAACAGAAATACTTATGAAAGTGAATTTAATTGAATATTTTAGAACAAAAGATATAGAATATTTAGAATACCTTCAAAATAAAATACAAGAATTACAAAAATTAAAGAATATTAAAGTAAAGCATTTAATCAAATAATAGCTAATCACCCCCCAAGATATGAACATCAATAAAACTAAAATAAATAAATTAAAAATAAAAATGTTTAGAGAAGTTAAGAAATATCCACGCACAATTAAAAATAGATCCATTAAAGTTATAATAGATCTATTTAAGTTACCCAAGTTATCCGCACCCCCCTACAATTGGTCGAAACCTTCACTTTTATATTATAGAAATAATTTGGTGAATCAATCAAATTTTTTATATGTCGTTAAATATTTTAATTTTTTAATTATTGAAATTTATAATACTTGTACGATTTTCAAACAATATATGTTATTTACTCTGTCTCAATTTATGCGACACTGATAGAATTTTTAAAGTTAATACAATTTTTATATATCCTTCAAATATTTTAAGCATGATCCGTGTTACACTCTTTGTCCCAATTTATGTGAGACAAATAAAATTTCAAGAGCCAACAAAAATATGGTATCGTAAATTGTTAGTTATTGTGGTATGTTATTTCTTTGTGTCAATTTTTTGGTATAAATATAATTTTGGAAGTTAACATCATTTGTATATATTTCTTTGATATTTTAAATTATTAGTTATTATAATTTATAATTTTTTATATAATTTTTAAATACATTTTATATTAAAATATTATACAAAAAATTAAATTAAATTTACATAACATAAAATATAAAATCATGCATGAAGTATGAAAATAAACCATAAAAGAAAATAAAATGAATAGCCAATATTTAAATATAGGGTCCACAATGTAACAAATAAATGGGAATTCAAATAGGAAAAGATAATGGAAAAAGCAGGTTGAACCTACACCTATAGAATAATAAGTGGAATAAATCAATTCTTGGCTTTCTTGTCCAATAAAGAAAATCTGTATTGACAAAGCACTTGGATTCAACACATCAAAGAACCAAAAATTGTAAAATACCAAAATACCCTTATTATGAAATGACATATACCACCCATGTTGGAATCAGTGCTTATATAATATAGTAAAGTAAAGTAATAATATTAAATTTAATATATAAATATATTCTTTAAACATTTCTTGATATGAAATATAACCTAAGCCACTGCCCACTGGAACTCTGGGACTTTGCGCATTAGGATTTTATAAATATTTTTCAACTATGAAAGCTTTCTTACGTAGGCATAAAGAAGTTATTGGTATTTTCAAGTTTCATATCATGACGGTGTATTCACTATTGTGTTTCCAAATGTTATTTGATAGTTAACAGACAGTAGAAGAGCTACAGAATAACGAAATGTGTTTTCCCTGTAAAAATTTTATTGAGTTGATTCCTTTAAATAATAAAAAAATATTTTAGTAATGATGTATTTATAAATAAAAAAACAGAAAAATAATTGAACCGTATCGATATCGAAGAGAAACCGATATTATTGACATGAGTTTAAACTATCTAATTTTAGTTATATATTGTAAAATACCCCAAAAAATGGGATGGTATAATCTTTAAAAATAACCGGTCGAACCATCTCATTGACACCCCAATTCTCTAGTCTTTCTATTTCATTATACTTGATTTTTATACTAAAATATATTTTTCTTTTCACTTGTTCATTTTAGAAAATCAAGAATATCTTGTTACTTATTTTTTTCAAAACTATCTTTAGTATTAAATAATTACATGAAGTAGTAGTCAAATTTAGAATTTCAAAAAACAGATTAATAAGATTAGTTTACTCCTGAAAAAGCTTTCTTAAGGTTTGATAGCTTGTTTGGTCAAGCTTATTTTTTTTCTTCAGAAAGTGATTATTTTTTTCAAAAGTGCTTATTTTTTTTAAAAAAATGTGGTGTTTGCTTTTGAAAGAAAATACATGTAGAAAAAAAGGTTTTTCATGAGCTAAAGAAATTAGATTTTCCTTAAAAACACTTTTTTGAAAATCACTTTTGAGAAAAATACAATTAAAAACACTTTTTAAAAGTTTGGCCAAACACTAATTGCTGCCCAAAAGTATTTTTAAAAATTTATTGACCAAAAACAAACTGCTTCTCACCAAAAGTATCTTTTTGAAAAACACTTTTCAAAATAAGTTGATTTTATAAGTTTGGCCAAACGTTTTAGCCAGTTAATATGAAACAGAAGAAGCAATTAGAAATTCAAAGTCCTACATATGGAGTAAAATTGCAATTTTATTATTATATTTACTTTACTCATTGACATGATATAAATATTAGTTAGAAAGGCTTATTTTATTTTTTAAATTAAAGACACGAGGTAAAAAGTAAAATAAGAACATCTAACTATAATGGCCCGTCATGTCATCATGCCACGTAGGTGTCACATGATACAAAGTTGTTCATGTGGAGGTTTTACATAGGATAAAGACTAGTCCTTGGTAAAATATTCTAGAGATATAAGGAGAATTCTCATGGAAAACTATATAACTTCGTAGATTTGCATAGAAGGTCATTGGAATATTTTAGGCTTGTAGAGTATTCTAGAAGAAGGACTTATTATAAATATGTTGGGACTTGAGTAATAACTGTTATTTACACTTTAATTCCTAGATGAGTAGTATAAATAGAGGGGCATTCATTTATAAAGTCATCAAGCAAATATTCCTAGTGTCTTTGGTTGACTTGGCATAGCAAGAGTGTGAGAAAGTGGTGCAAGAATGTGAGTGAATTGTCAAGTGTCACACGTGTACTTAGTTGAAGACTAAGAACATGACAACGTGACATCAGAGTAAGATTGTAAATAGGAAATAACAAACGACGGATAATTCGATGTTTTTAAGACCCTATACCCAACCTCACTCAGGATGTCATTTCAAGAAGGTGTGTAATAAGAAGCAGACTGTCACGAATAAGAGAAAAGAGCCGCTACCTGAGGTTCTGTCAAATAGAGGCTTACAGCTTAAGAACTATCTGCCAATAAAGGCAGCAAGGATGAAGTAAAAGTGTTGCCTAAGGACATCTCACTTGGTAAAGGGTGGGTTATGAAGTTTAATGTAGGGATGAACATCATCGATATCTTTTACCAATGTTTAGAGAAAGTAGAGGGCACCCTTAGCATTCTTAAGAGGCATACTCTTGAAGAGATCAAGAGCATCCACAATGACTTGGAGGGGCCTATGCAGGCCTAGATAGAGCTATGACAAACTATCACTAACTTAGAGTGCAGACTCTTAGAGGCATTGAGCATTATCAGTGCCATGAAAGTGAAGGTAGAGACACTTGAGGAGAAGTTCAATGATGGCATAGGTGAACCAGATAAGAGTGTTTTCGTGTCGAGGGAGGCTAAGATCGAGTCTCCCAAGTGACTAATGTTCAAAGGGGTCCATCATGTACAAGAGGCAGAGAACTTTCTTTAGAACTTGGAGAACTATTTCAAGGATAGAAAAGTAAGGGATGATGAATCCAAGATCAAGACAATTATATTGTATATATCAGATATCGTTGTGCTATGGTGGAGGATTAAGGTGGCTAATTCTGATAAATATATGTGCACTAATAGAAAGTGGGATCAGTTCAAGGCCGATGTAATGACCCTCCAGGTAATTTTCTATATTTTCGCTCATTTTTGTCGATTAGAGCTTTCCTACTAGCTCAAGTCATTTATGACCTACTGGAGACAGTTTGATTACCGGGTAGTTCGTTCAATTTTTAGAGGTAATTTTCCATTTTAAAGTCTCCGTTAGTTAAAATTGTCTACCAGGAAGAAACTTCAACCAAATGACCTCATGTGTCAAATCTGATATTTTCAACAGCTTTAGAATGTCGATTTTAGACTAGGTGGACCTTTGGTTCATATCCCAAGGCTTGCAAACTTATTTCAGGCTATTGACTGAAGCTTAAGAAAAGTGGACCTTGGTTGTGGGACCAACTTTTCATCAAAACGATCTCGAATAGAAATTTTGACTGTGCCATTAAGTCTAGAACATCAAATTTGATAAGGTAGAATTGTTCGTTTGCATATACAGAATTCTAGGTGAATCCCGAGGAATCGGTGGAAACTTTAAGAAATTCCAAGTCTTTTGTTGGTGCATTTACTTCAGCGATGTTTTTTTCATAAGCAATGTCTGTTTAAGTGGCCGAAGGTCACTTAAGAAACATGTGTAGAAGTAGATAATGTTGCAAAACCAAAACTTGGATGCTTAAACGACTACCGCTTAAGCAGCCCAGTGTCCGCTTAAGCGACACCTGGTACCATCAAATACCCTAATTTGCCCATCTTCTCCAATTTTTCATATATTTTCAAGAGTATAAAACCCTAAAATATGTGAAAACTTGGGAGATACATTATTAGGTGATTTTAAGGAGTTAATAAGCTTGGATTACTCGTTTTTTCTCCAAAATTTTGACAAGTTTTCATAAATTCCATGGATTAATTTCTCATAATTCCTCCAAAATCTCTAGAATATTGGTGGATTGATTGTAGCACCATTTAAGCTCGAAATTTACTCCTTCTTGAAGATAAATGTTCCTTGAGCATATAGAAATGCATTGTTGATTTTAAAAGTGCGGTTCCGCAAATGGGTCCCATATGGAATTTTTATGTAATTTTGGATTCAAAATGCAAAAGTGAAATATGGATATAATTTTTCTTGTTTTGATGAGTATATTATGATTTTCATAGTGTGGCGTCTTGCAGAAGCTTCTCAAAAAGGAAAATTAACAATTTAATAAATTTCTTTGGGCTTTTCTTCGGCGTCCGGGTAGGCTAGGTTTATCTTCCACATAGATTAAGTTAATTAGTAGTATATTTATGATACTATGCTAGATATGGGATGGAAATTAGGTCTTATATGTATGATTGGTATAATTAGTATTATTTGGATTGTTTAGACTTTTTTGGTATCGTAAATTAGGCATAATTGACCTAGTTACTCAAGTATAGAGTAGAATTGCTATATTAGAGCTAATGGTGGCTTATTATATATATATAAGTAAATTTATATACCTTATCCTAGCCTGGGGTAGTTTTTCCCTAGTACAGACTTTTTAGATTAGAAGTGGACCCCTCCGACCTACCTTAGGTCATGACTCTTGTTAGTTCCTTGTAGACTTAATGGGTGTATCATATCCTTAAAAGTTGCATATTTTAGAGTTTGAAGAAACTAGATTCTTAATGCTTCTGCTAGTATGGTACTTGTGAGTTGATATGGGTTCCGGTTCAAGTCCAACTATTTATTGATATTGAGTTCTGATTCAAGTAAGGCAACTGATGACATAAGTTTCGATTTAAGTCCGAAAAACAATGATGATGATGATATAAGTTTTGATTTGAGTCCTGTGTGGAGATATTATTTACGGTATGTTATGGCACAGATGGATTCTCTGTTATGGCTTGATATTTGATAAAGTTATGGAATTCTGGTTATTTACTTTCTTGATTGCACCCTCCGAACTTATGGGGGCTCGTGTTGGGTTATTTATTTTTTCACACTTACTGGATTATGGGAGCCAGTCTTGTAGTATTAATTATTCTCTCTTTCATATTATATATATTCCAGTTATTTATTTATATTGTTGGAGCTTATTTCTAGGTTTATCCCTTTACCTCAACTTAGCTTATGTATCTTGTATCTTTTCTCGTACTTATATTATAATTTAGCTCAGTCGACTAATGATGCCTAGTGGGTACTCGTGGCCTTGGTACTTATACTACACTTAAGTACCTTTCTGGTGAAGATCCAAGTATTAGTTGCCATCACTAGCGTGACGATCATATTGTGTAGAGTTTGGAGGCAGGGTGAGCTCTTAGAGTCAGAGTTGTCCCTTTCGCCCTTCTTTTATCTATGTTTAGTCTTTCTTTATTTGAGACAGATGTATATTAACTATTACAGTACTTACGTTCCTTTTTGCTAGTGGCTCTTAACTGACACTACTAGATTATGGGATGCTACTTCTATTTTATCCACCTTTCAGATTATTCTTCTTCTTATTATTTTTTGAATTATTTGTAAGTCCATACTTGTAAATTTTTGGCTTTATACCCTTTTTCACCAAATTAGACCATTTCTTCTAGCTTCAGGCTATGGTTTGGCTTACTTATTAGTAGGATAAAGTAGGTACTATCATGACTCATAAATTAGGTTGTGACAAATTGGCATCAGAGCGCTAGTTTCACTAGTATTATTGGTAGAAAAGCAAGTTTCTAATAGAGTCATGTGGATCAAAATGATGACATCTATTTCTTAGCTTGGGAAGCTATTGACATTCTTAGAAGCTTCTCACTTCTTTCATTAATTTCATGCTAAGAGTCTAAGGTGGTTTCTAAATATCTCTTTGGGTTTATTCTTTTATAGATGTCTAGGACACGTGCTGCTACTATACGAGGCAAGGACCCCAAGTTCGAGCCCAGGGATCCTATTATAACTCTCGAGCTAGAGATTCTTCTACCCAAGCCATCAGTGGGGTAGGGACCAGCCCAAGCTCTGCCGGGGTTTATTTCTTTTTTACTTCTCAGGGATGCATTGGTTTAGGTCTTGGGATTGGTTGGTGGTGCACCATCTGATGTGCACAATATACAAATCAGAGTGGTACTGAGGTGAGGGCGCAACCTATAGCTATGACTTCCAGAGTTGAGGTCCCTCCTGCATCGGTGGTTGCTCAACTAGTGGTTTCTTAGCTTGCTATGTCTGTTTAGGAGCAGAAGATGCTGTGTTTATTTTGAGATTGGCTCTGCCTAGGTTTTTTAGTTCGTCGAGCAAGGATGCTTATGAGTTAATTATTACTTGTGAGGATACGCTTTGTAATTTAGGCCTAGTTTAGACTCATGGTGTGACACTACTTCTTAGTTGGATTTTGTAACTCAACATTGGTAGAGAGGTTATGTTAATTCCATACCACTGGATCTGCCCATTGATATGGACTTAGTTCTCTAAGATCTTTTTGGAGAATTATATACCATCTAGTCTTAGGGATCGTTTGAGGGATCAATTTTTGAGATTGGAGCAAGGCTATATGACTGTTATGGAGTATGAGGATTAATTTCATGAGTTGTAATGGTATGCTATATCTATTCTGACTACCAAGTATGAGAGGGTTCAATTTTTTATTTGGGGATTAACACTCTCTTGCCACATATATGCACAGAGTTTGGTTACTGTGAGTATGTTTTTTGCTGAAGTTTTTTATCATGCTCATATTATGAAGGAGATACATTGTAAGGCCTAAATTGGCATCGATAAAGAGTCATGATATTAAGGTAGTTTTAGTGGGAGCCATAGTGTCTCTTAATTAGGAGGAAATGATTCTTAGGGTAGGTACCCTCCATGTTAGCCATATCACCATTAAGGTCAGTTTACTAGGCCCGTTCAAGCCGCACTTCAGATTACTGATGGAGACTGGTCTTCTTATAGTGGTCATCCTAGCTAGAGTAGTGGTCAGCCTTTGAGTAGTTCATTTTTTGGTTATTCTAGTCGTGATGGTTATTTTGGGTCAATCAGATCTTCTAGTTTTAATGCGGCATTTGGGGTATATTATGGTTGTGGGGCCTTCGGCCATTTCTCAAAAGAGTGCCCTAGTTATGGAGAAATGGTGGTTTTTTAGGTTAGAGTATTCTCCTAATTTAAGCAGTTCCCCCACCCCAGCTAGAGGTGGTATGCATGGTCATTTGAGTGGTCTTTAGGGTGCTCATAGAGGCTCACAAACATTTAGGACAAGAGACTGATTAAGAGCCTAGCCAGGTGAAAGATGTGGTCAGTTGTATGTTATACTCACTAGACTTAACACTGAGTTTTCGAATGCTATTATCACAAGTACGATTTTAATGTGTCATCAATTGGCTTTTGCTTTATTTGATCCGAGATCTAATTATTCTTATGTTTCTTCTTATTATGCCCTATGACCAAAGTTATTTTGGGATTCTTTACCTGTGTTGTTATGTGTATCTACTTTCATGTGTGATTTCTTAGTAGTGGATAGAGTTTATAGATCATGTGTTATGACTACTTGAGAGTTTGATACTCAGGTAATCTTATTATACTAGACATGGTGTATTTTGATGTGATTTTGGGCATGGACTGGTTATCCCACTGTCATGCAGTTTTGGATTATTTTGCCAAAATCTTTACATTAGCCATATCCTGCATACCCCCAATTATGTGGCAGGGAGTTGTTAGTCGTAAGCCAGTAGGGATTATTTCTTATATTCGATTAAGAAGACTTTATTTGAGATGTTGCAAGTCTTATCTCACTTATATTTGTGATGTTAGTGTGGAGAGTCTATTACTTGACTTTGTTCCTATAGTTTGTGAGTTTCTTGATGTTTTTCCTACTGATCTACCTGGTCTTCCTCCTGAGTATGATATTGAGTTTGTTATTGATCTTGAGCCGCGCGCCAGACCTATTTTGATGGTTCTTAATTATATGGCTCCTACCAAGCTTAAGGAGCTAAATTCTCAACTTTAGAATCTTCTTGGTAAGGGTTTCATTAGACCGAACATATCTCTTTGGGATTCTTCTATATTGTTTATGAAGAAAAAGCATGGTTCCTTGAGTATATGTATTGATTATAGGCAACTTAATAAGGTAACAGTGAAGAACCAATATCCTATGTCTTGCATTAATGATTTATTCAATCAGCTTCAGGGAGAAGCGATGTTATCTAACAATGACTTGAGGTTCGATTACCATCAGTTGAGGATTCAGCTAAGGATATCCCAAGAAAACCTTTTGGACTTATTATCGCCATTATGAGTTTCTAGTGATATCTTTTGGGTTGTCTAATTCCCCAGCTACATTAATGGATTTGATGAACCACATGTTCATGCCTTATTTGGATTCTTTTGTAATTATGTTCATCGATGGCATCCTTGTGTATTCAAGGAGTAGGGTGGAGCATATATAGCATTTAAGGATTGTGCTCCAAACTTTGAGAGATTATAGGATTTTTGACAAATTCTCTAAATGTGAGTTCTGGCTTGAGTCATTTGATATTCTTTGGAAATATGGTGTCTAAGGATAGGATTATAGTAGATCCAACAAAGTTTGAGGCTATTCGTGATTAGGCCAGACTTACATCTCCATCAGAGGATCATAGCTTCATTGGTTTGGATAATTATTATAGACGATTCATTGAGAGTTTTGTTGCTATTATAGCACTGATGACCAGATTGACTCGAAAAGAGGTTCCTTTAAAGTGGTCTTAGGAGTGTGAATCGGGCTTTGGGAAGCTCAAAGAAATTCTCACTTCAGTTCCTATTTCTGCTCTTTCTATTAATGGTGAGGGATTCACCATATATTGTGAAGCTTTAGGTATAGTTTGAGTTATTTGTTGATGCAACAAGGTTGAGTGAGCATAACTACCTAACCCATGATTTGGAGTTGGCAGTGATAGTTTTTGCACTTAAGCTTTGGAGACATTATCTTTATGATGTGCATTATGAGATTTTTATGGGTAATCATAGTCTTCAGCATCTTATGACCCAAAAAAGCTTAATTCTGGGAAACTTAGATAGGTGGAATTGCTTAAGAATTATGACATCTCTATTTTTTCTCGTTTGGGCATGACAAATTTGGTAGCGGATGCCTTGAGCTGAAAGGTGATAAGTATGGGTAGTTTAGCTTCTATCTTAGTTTCTCAGAGGCTGTTGGCACCGGGATATCCAGTCCTTAGCCAACTATATGGTGTGACTTGATATTTATGACCCTAGGAGGATTCTTGCAAGTATTAAGGTGAGGTCTATTCCATTTGAGCAGATTTGGAGTCGTCAGTTCTAGGATATGAGACTTTGCATCATTCGTAATTAAATGTTGGGTGGTGAGTCCAGCGGGATACCATAGATTCTGAGGGTGTTATGAGATTTAATAGGCGCATTTGTGTTCCAAGGGTTAGTGACTTGATTCAGTTGATCTTGCATGAGTCTCACAACTCCAGATATTCTATTTACTCAGGTACAACTAAGAATTATAGAGATTTGAGAAACATTATTGGTGGAGTGGTATGAAGAGAGATGTGGCAATCTTTGTAGCTCGTTGCCTAGGTTGTTAGTAGGTGAAGGTCGACCATCAGAGACCTGGTGGATTGACTCAGAAATTGCCTATTCTCGAGTGGAAGTGGGATCAGATTACCATGGACTTTGTTAGTGGTTTGCCTCGCACTTCCTATGGTTACAATGGTATTTGGGTTACTACGGATCGGTTGAACAAGTTGACATATTTCATTCTTTTTCATATATCCTTTAGTGTCGAGAGGTTAGCTCATGTCTATATTCGTGAAATAGTCCATTTTCATTGTATATCGATATCTATCATTCTAGATTAGGGTTCAGTGTTTACTTTTAGATTTTGGAGAGCTTTTTAGGAGAAGTTGGGTACTTAGGTGGATCTTAGTATAACCTTCTATCCTCAGATCGACGGGTAGTACAACCTTCCATGCTCATATCAATAGATAGTTATGAATTTTAGAGAGTAGGAGCAACACTTAGCTTTGGCAAACTTCGCATATAATAATGTCAACCATTTGAATATTGAGATGGCACCCTTCTAGGCTTTGTATGGTTAGCGATGCCATTCTCTAATTGGGTGGTTTAAGATCTCTGAAATTAGACTCCATGGTACTAACTTGCTTCAGGATTTGTTGGATAGAGCCAGGGTGATTCAAGATGGGTTGAGGGCAACTCAGAGTAGGCCGAAGTCTTATGCAGGCCATAGACTTCATGCCTTGAGATTTGGAGGTGGTGATCAGGTATTCCTCCGTGTATCTCCCATTAAGGGTATACTGAGGTTTGGGAGGAAAGGCAAGCCAAGGCCCAGATACATTGGACCTCTTGAGATCCTTTACACAGTTGGAGAAGTGGTATCTGAGTTTGTTTACCCCTAGATTTTGCTGCTGTCCATTTAGTTTTCCATATTTTTATGTTGTGGTAGTACATTCCAGATGCATCTCATATGCTCAGATGAGACTCGGTTCAGTTGGATGAGAGATTGACGTTTATGGAAGAGCCAGTGTTCATATTAGCCAGTGATATTGTCATGACCCAAACCAAGGCCTATTCATGACGGGTATCTCAAGTCAACCAACGATCGAAGATCACCCCCATTAGCCTAGTCAACCAGAACACAATGTAACTAGAAACTGATGAATTCTGAACATATAATAAGATAGAGATGAGTTTCAAATATATAACAAGATAGATAAATTAATAACAAGAGGGATCTAAAATCCATAACACCATCCACCTACACTTTGTCGACAAAAGCCTCTAAGAAACCAAACATCAACCAAGGTCGGGACATGCCCCCAACCATAGCGAAAAACCCAACGCAATAATATAAGACATAAGTAAAGACAAGACCATGAAATGAGGGCCTTCCAGAGAATAGAATATCACCATTTCAAGCTGACTCAAGGACAATTCAAAAATCACCTACCACTGTGTAAGGAAATAAAAGTATCTTCAGACTATACATCACATGGGATACAATGTCTGGGGATAGTAGTGGGGTGAGCTCTAGTACGTAACTCAGGGAAGAGATGAAATAATGTCATGATCAATCAGTCCAAATTATTCCAAAACCATATGCACACAATCATATATATATATATATAAAATATGTCGGGATAGGCAAAAAACTTTAGCATGAGAGTTAAAACATTAATCTGGACTGTGTAGCTCTAATAGTCCTAAAGGCACCAACGGGGTATATGGGTTCAGCTCCCCCTAGTGAAAGGGACCCAGTATGTGTTATCCGCATGAACCAAAGATATCCAAGGAAGACTAACGAATGCCTAGATCCCATATCAACCTAGGACATAGGTATATATCAATAGTGTTAATTATGCACACAGTCATCAAGACTCTCACGCTGTCAAACATAGTTTTCAGTGTTCGTCCTCCCTAGGACTCCCACCTTCATGGTTAGCTAAACAACCCCCATTAAGCCTAATCAAATATTTTCACGCAACCCAACCATTTAGCAAAGGAATTATCCATTAAGGAATATATCATAGGTATTGCCATACCATTATGCTTGCAAGCTTATAACAATGCCATTCCAATTCCATCAACATAGGGGAATGCCACAACCCCCTTTAGTTTATTAAATCAAGTTGGAGGAATACCGTGATCCTCGAGTTTTTAGTTTAAAAATCAATACATGGCCACTAAAGTCTTCAAAACCCTTTTTTACTCATTTAACCATTTATGCAATGCAATAGTTTAGGGAACTAATCCAAACCTCATGATTAACCATATTTAAAAGCCAATTATGCAAGGGGGTTGAGGGAACACAACTTCCAAACTAAAATCATCAAATTGGAGGAATGCCTCAACCCCTATCCCATTCACCATATCTATGCACCTCAATGGGTTTTAGAATACATTAATAAAGAAAAAACAAATACATTATAGCCATGAAAATCCAATTCAAGTAACCATCATTCCAAAACCCTCAACCCAAATCAATTCCATATTTAAATCCACATGAATAACAATGAAAACCATGCCTTTAGAGAAAATAAGTTTAAGGGAAGAGATTACATGCCTGAAAGTATCATAATTATGAAGGAAAATCACCAATTGGAGCTCTAGAAGTCAAATTTGTAGAAACCCTAGTTATTCTTGCCTTAGGGATTTGAGAGAGTAAAAAGTATTTTATGATTATGTAATGGGGAGTTATGGGGTCCCTTAGGGTATTTTAAGTCGTGGGTTATAATTAGAGAAACAGGGAATCGACCAAAGTGACCTTCATTAAAACACAAAAAAAAGTCGCCTAGTCGTTATGGATTACTTAATGACTCATAATGACTAGGTATGAGTCATTTCTTGGACTCGTGGTATGGGTAATGACTCAAGGCAACCTTCACTGGCTTAGTCACGAGTCACGTCCTATGACTCATGACTGAACCTTACGATTCGTAGGGTCCTAGTTGTATTCAGGAAAAAAACATTGGCTACTCCACTAGTTTGGGCATAAGTCCCTCCATACAACTCATGACCATACCTTAAGACTTGTGAGGTTCTAGTTGTATCCTGGGCAGTGAGCTCAAAACTCAAAAATTTTAGAAGCAAAAATCTAGGGTATTACAAATGTCAAGCGATTGCGCATTAGAGAGATCATAGTAGTTAAGGTTCAATGGAGACACCCCCAAGAAGAGGAGGCTAATTGGGAGATCAAAAGTGATACAAGGACCTAGTATCCTCATCTTTTCGAGGATCAGGTACATTATAACCTTTTACTTTCGCAAATAAAAGTTCTTCTAGTAGTGGATGTTGTAATGACCCTTCAGATCATTTTCTATATTTTTGTACATTTTCATTGATTAGAGCTTTCCTATAGCTTCCCCAAGTCATTTATGACTTGATGGAGCTAACAGTTCGGTTATTGGGAAGTTCATTTGATTTTAGAGCTAATTTCCTATTTTGAAGTCTTCGTTGGTTAGAATTGACTATCAAGTAAAAACTCAGTGAAATGACCTCGTATGCCAATTCTAACAGTTCTAGAAACTTTGAAACATTGATTTTAGTCTTGGTTGACCTTTGGTTTGGGTCCCAAGTCTTCTGGATTCATTTTGGGCTATTGACCAAGATTTTAAAAAAGGACACTTGGGTGTGGGACCCACTATTCATCGAAACAATCTCAAATGAAAATTTTGGCTTCTCCATTGAGTCTAGAACATCAAATTTGATAGGATAGAATAGTTCATTTCCATATGAAGGATTCCAGATGAATCTCGAGGTATTGGTGGAGACTTGGAAAAATTCCAAGTCTTCAAATAGTGCATTCGCTTAAGCACCCATTGGGTCGCCGACCCGTCGATCACTTAAGCAACTTGGATTTCCCAGCTGGTGTCTCTTAATCAACGCCTTTGTATCTTAAGTTATGTCCAAGGTCACTTAAGAGACATGTGCAGAAGTCGCGAAAGTGGCACTTGCCCGCTTAAGCGACCAGTGTCTGCTTAAGCGACACTTGGTACTATTAAATACCCCAATTAGCCTGTTTTATCCTATTTTTCACATAATTTCAAGAGTGTACAATCCTAAAACATGTGGAAACTTGGGAGAGACATTATTAGGTATTTTAGGGAGTTCATAAGCTTGGATTACTCTTTTTTATCTGAATTCTTGGTAAGGTTTAATTAATTCCATAGATTAATTTCTCATAATTTTTCCAAAATCCCTAGAATATTGGTGGGTTTATTGTAGCACCATTTGAGCTTGAAATTTATCCATTCTTGAAAATAAATGTTCCTTAAGCATAGAGAGACGTATTTTTTGATTTTGAAAGTGCGATTCCACAAATGGATCCCACATGAGATTTTTACGTAGTTTGGACCCAAAACACTAAAGTTCAATAAGGGTATCATTGTTCTCATTTTGATGAGTAGATTATGATTTTGATATCTTGGAATCTTACGGAAGCTTCTCATAAAGGTAAACTGATGATTTAGCAGATTTCTTTGGGCTTTTCTTCGGCGTCCAGATAGGCTAGGTTTACTTTTGTCATGATTGAGTTAATTCATAGTATATTTATGATATTATGCTTGATATGGGATGGAATTAGGTATTGGAGGTATAATTGGTATAATTAGTATTATTTGAACTGTTTAGACTATTTTAGAACTGTAAATTAGGCGTAGTTGACCTAGCTACTCATGTTTAGAGAAGAATTGCTATCTTAGGGATAATTGTGTCTTATTTGACATCTAGAAGTAGATTTAGATAACTTAGCCTAGTCTGGTGTAGATTTTTCCTTAGTGCTGATTTCGGGGATTAAAGGTACCTACCTTACACCATGACTCTTATTAGTTTCTTGTAGACTTAATGGGCATATTATGTCCTTAAAGTTGCATATTTTAGAGTTTGAAGAGACTAGATTCTTGATGCTTATTCTAGTTTGGAACTTGTAAGTTGATATGGGTTTTGGTTTAAGTCGTGATTTATCGATTTTAAGTTCAGTTTATGTCCAATAATTGATGGCATGAGTTTTGGTTTAAGCCCAGAAAATGTGATGATGATGATGATACGAGTTTCGGTTTGAATCTGGCGTTGAGAGGTTATGTATGATATGTTATGGCATGGATAGATTCTCAGTTATGTCATGATATTTGGTAAAGTTATGGAATTCTGGCTATTTACTTTCTTGATTGCACCCTCTGGGTTTATGGGATCCCACATTGGGTTATTTAATTTTCTGAACTTACTAGCTTATGGGGGCCAGTCTTATAGCATTAATTATGCTCTCTTTCATATTATATCTATTTTGATTATTTATTTATAGTGTTGGAGCATATTTTTCGATTTGCCCTTTTACCTTGACTTAAATTATGTATCTTTCATCTTTATCATACTTATATTATGATTTAACTCAGTTGGTCGGTGATTCCTACTATGTACTCGTGGCTTTGGTACGTATACTATACTTCTATACCTTTATGATGCCGATTCGAGTACCAGAGGCTGTCACTGGATTAAGGATCATGTTGTTTAAAGATTGGAGGAAAGGTGAGCTCTTAGAATTAGAGTTGACTTTCCTCCTTCTTTTATCTATGTTTAGTCTTTTTTTATTCAAGACTAATGTATACTGACTATTATAGTACTTATGTTCCTTTTTATTGCTATCTCTTATACCGACACTACTAGGTCGTGGGATGTTACTTCTATTTTAGCTACCTTTTACATTATTATTATTATTTGAATTATTGTTGTAAGTCCATACTTGTAAATTTCTAGATTTTAAGCCCTTTTCCACCAAATTAGTCCATTGCTTCTAGCTCTGGGCTACGGTTTTGCTTACCTACTGGATATATAAACTAGGTATCATCATGACTCATAAATTGGTCCACGACAATCGAGTTCAAATGTCAAATCTTCCCAAATAACGTCTTGTACAAGGAAAGACATAAACTTAGAGAGTTGAAGCAAATAGGGAGCATATAACTACATTATGGAGTTCACCACCCCATATGCATCAAATTTCCAACCTTGCTAGTAAAAAATTGTTGTTCCAATTAATGGACAGGTTGTCAAATTGCACTAGGCAAGAGTTACACATCAATACATCACATATATAGACAAGGCCATTGTGAAGGTTAAGTCATTGATAGATTTCTAGCATGACAAATATAGCAAAGGCAAAAGCAAAAAGTCTAAAGATAGTAATGCTTAAGGTGAAGAGGTCTATGGTCAAAGAACGGAAGAACCTTAAAAACACTACAAGACTCAATATACCCACAAATTTGATAGTAGAAAATAATTTGGTTGTTAGAGCTAACCAAGAATAAATCATAAGCCGAGATGAAGGGATGATACATATGTATAGGGACATATAACTTTAAGAACCATCTTAAATTAAAGAGTCTTAGCATTATGGTGCATGCTAAAAGCAAAAAGGTGCAAGATAGTTTGGTCATAGCTCAATTGGGTGTGATTAAGGTATGTAGAGCCATCACAAAGTCATCTAGCCAATCCAACGAGAATAGAAATCATTATGTTGACTTTGCCATCAGCAATAAGCCTACTTGTGTGCTAGTGGATACTGTAGAAACTTATAATTTTGCGACAAGGTCCACAACAAAGAGACGAAAGGTGAAGATCGCTCTGAATAACTACCCATTCAAGCACGTGAATGTTGAGCCTTAAAAACCTAATGGTGTTGGCATAAATTTTGGTAAATGGAAAGGTACAACAAACTATACCCTTACAATATTGGATATCTTTGATATTATTCTAGTGGCTCTTCAGATAGTGCTATACTTTGATCGACCCCTATATCTATTGTCTTTGGTTCATGGAATGAGAAAGATCATGTATGGTTCCTATAGTAACTGTGCCACTCAAATAGAGCCAAGCACAACTTTCAGCTATGTGAGTAGTCAAAGGGATAAAAAAAGGAGATCCACCATTCATAGAAACCATTGCAAGTATTGAGGAAACCATGGGTTCACATGAGACACCATCGCCTTGCATAGAAAAGTTACTAGGGGATATTTGTAAAGAGCTACCTAAGCATTTATCTCCTAGGTTTGATATAGATCACAAGTCTGAGTTAGAGTCAAGAGCTAAACTATCTGTATTCTTCCTTTATCATTTGGCATTGCTTGAGTTGGGGGAACATCAATTAAAACTAAAAAAGGATATGTAACAGCTATGCATCTAGGTCGTCGCAACATCAGGTGAAAGAGAGTGTGATGAACCATCATGCCATCATACTACGTAGATACCGCATGGCACAAAGTTACCCATGTGGAAGGATTACATAGGAAAAAAGCTCGTCCTTGGTAGAACATTCTAGAGATATAAGGAGAATTCTCATGAAAGACTATAATTTCATAGATTTGCATAAGAGGTCATTTGAATATTCTAGGCTTGTAAAGTATTCTAGAAGGACTTATTTATAAATATGTCGGGACTTACGTACTAATTATTATTACACTTTAGTCCCTGGAAAAGTAATATAAATAGAGAGGCATCCATTTTAAAATCATCAAGAAAATATTCAAGTTTCGTGTAATAAAAATATTCCTAGCAATTCTTTTATGTTCTTTCTACCACTCTCTTAGGGATTCCTAGTGTCTTAGACTGAATAGTGTGAGCAAGTGGTGCAAGAACATGAACAAATTGTCAAGTATTGCACATGTACTTACTGAAGACTAAGGAGGTGACATAATCCTATTAAAATCACAATTTCCATGAAGTATGTATAGTTTTTCAACGTGTACATTATCTCTTGGCATAGACATGCATAACCCAAGGTGCTTATCAAACTTCAACTCTTCAACATTAGTTAAGGCATCATATCTCAATAAAATAGACAAAGGTTTTGGAACTTTGATTAAGACTAGATGTTTATGTGAATTCATATTAAAAGAAGCTTTAAATTTACAATTGTATCCATTACATAATTATTATACTAGACAATTTATCTTCAAAGCAGGGGAAATTTTAGTACAAATTTTGGCATGTAAACTCGTGGTCTTTCTATAAACTAGGTATTTTATGTAATATTTTCTAAAGTTAGTATAATATTATCTATTAATATTCAAGCTAAAAGAAGACTAGATGGTTTCCTTATTTAAAATTAAGTTATTTACCTAGAGGACTTGGGACCAAATCCCATCAAATTTTTTATTCTTCTTTTTCTAGTGGTACAACCATGTTTTAGAAATACTAGATTCGCCACTACTTCAAAGGGTATTATCACGACCTCAAAATTGAGGGTAGTAGTGGAACCTATCTAATCCTCCAATAGGTAAGCTAGTCCATGAACCATACCTAAAAAATGTGATGGGAAAGAAGAAAAGTAATAGTATAATAATAAATAAGTCAGTTACCTTTAAAAGTATCTCAAAAATTGAAACAAAAATCAATATAATCTCTACCAAAATCAGAAAGTCACTAGTACAAGCCTCTAATACCATCCAATACAAGTTTAAAAGACTCTAAAGTCAATAAAAGGGATAGAATGGATAAACTTAGAAGAGATCAAAAAATGTTGTAGATCAACCAAGAAGCTACCTTAAACCTCGATAACTCAGCTCCAAATTAGCAACTAAGAGCACCATATATCGAACTTGCACATAAAATGAAGAAAAATGTAAGCGTGAATATTAAGCAACATCGTTAGCTGATCTTAATTGAAAGTGATGATGAGAACCACCTAAACTTTCACCTACCTAACATGAACCACAAAAGCCTTTAATTAGGACGGTTATGTCTAGTCTAACAGTTAAGCCACAATGATAAGGATTTAACGTAGCCCAATAGTAAATATTCACTTTAGACCAACATAAAGGTAGCATCCTGATCGATAATTTATTGCATCAATTACCATTTCAAGTTAATGACTATAAGTAAATGAATGAGATGTATATATTGTGCATACACATGTTGCTCTGTATAGCTAATTAGGACCCATGGGGGATGCACGAGGTTCATATACTGGACAGGTTCCCCTTCCTTTGTAAAATAGTAATATTACTATGGGGTCGACTTACCATTCTAATCCATAGAATATTGGCTAGGTATGTCACTCTGATCGTATGAAATTCAATGTATAATGTGCATACATGTCAAAATAATCCCAAATATCAAGCGAAATATTTCATACCATGAGTCAGTTAAATTTTCAGTTTACATTCACCTCTATCAGCCTTCACAATCAATATAACTATATTTTCAATACTCGTTTATCATAGATCTCAATTTATCGCCAAATACCACCATATTACAATAAAAACTCTCAGAGAGGGGTTATATCATCAACTAGCATGCTTGATAAATCATTTCTTGGATACATTTTACAATAACCATGCTAGAACATTAGGGAATATAGGTCACACAAGTCAATACATTTATTATAACCCTTGACATAACATTGATACCTATATAGATATTCGTCATCTCATCTATAAGGGACTCTTATATCCCTATGATTTCTATACACACAATTAGCACATAAACTCTTTTAAATGGAGTTAAAGACACCTAAAGAGACTCTAAACAAATCCAATCTGGTCAAATATGTATTTTACATGAGAAAATAAAATCATAGACACCTATACTACTATACTTTAATTCTGGGTACAAAAAGTCAAACCCACAAAATAAAATTATAATTTTATTAAAAATTTATGTTACACGTAACTTAAGGAACTCAAATATGAAATTTTATTTAAAAAATACAGTGAAAGTCGACCTTCAAATTATTAGAATAACTTTTCTTATATTTACCTCAAAATTCTCAAATTTTTCAATTAAAAAAATAAGATTTGAAGATAAAATCATAAATAAATCATTAGAAAATGTTTTAAAATAGTACAATACTTATACCCAAAGAGAAATCCTTGAAAAATACCTTTTGAATTTCTAAAATTTCAGTTTTCAAGAAATAAAAAATTGAGTCATGGGGTTCATATTCGAATTTTCTTTTATAATTTTCCATAATTCCTTTTCTACAAACATGAAGGGTCCATTGCAAACACGATTGACCTAGCCTATAACCCATTGCAAATGTGATGCCGTCATAATCAATATGATAAATGATTTCCCCCAACTTTGACCCAAACAGCCTAGTCCTTTGGAAATGCTAAATTCGTGTTATGAATGCAATAAAGGATCAAAACTGCCCATTGCATACATGACCCAACCATCATGGATGTGAAGAGAAATTTGGCCTAGCACTCTGGTCCACCAACTATGGAAAATGATTAAAAAGAATCCAAATAGTCCTTCTATATTTATTCAAAACCTTGTGAACACAAACGAATCATGCTACTAGATTAAAAATAAAATTACACAGGTAATGAAATCATCGTATTGCCAAACAAGGATCGCCTTCAACGAATATGAAGTTAACTCTATGTTTAAGATTCCAAGTATTTAACCAACTACCTAAAGTAATATTTGAATGCCTCAAAACTAAAACCAAAGGTTCTACTAACCCAAAAACCACATTCTAGTGATAATAGAATTGATAGTATTCCCATATGAGCTCGTTATCACCAAATATTAACTGAAATTAACCATACCAATTCATAAACCTTATAAAATAAAAAACTCGCATAATCCGCACTTAACCACCTCTGGGACTATGTATCCTACACCCATAAACCATAAATACCATAAGACAACTACTAAAGGGGTAAAATAGTTAAAATTGTCAAAAAATTAAAAATTACTATGAGTGTTGTTACATTATCTACCAATATAAAATAAGATCATCCTTGAATATAAGGATGAGAAAGGTATTTGAACTATGAAAAAGATGGGATATGAACTTTGCATGTCCAACTCAATCTCCCAGTGGCCTTTTCAATCAGTCAATGTTTCAATTGAACCTTAACTAAAGCTATTTTCTTGGCCCTCAATGCTTAGGTGAGACTTGATCCACTGGTGCGTCTTCATAGAAGTGGATCAAGGCCGACTAAAATGGCTACACCAGAATAGATGAAATCAATTGTGGAGATATCTCAAAAACTCTCTAAACAAACACTCAAAATGCTTTAGAACCTTGTGAAAATGATCCGACTATGCCCCTTGGCCAAACTCAACATTTTAAATTTAGTGACATATTCATAATTTTTTATAGAGGTTAATATCACCAAATGTTAACCGAAGTCAACTTAGGATTTAACTGTCCAACATCATGACTAAATGTATAAATTACACCAAAGGCCTTGGGACCTAAATCAACCATTCTACCAAATTTACAATCAATGTTCTAGAGCTGACTGGACTGACTAGATATAATGACCTACTTTTGGTGATTTTAGTTAATTATTTATTTTTATATGACTTGACCATTTTACCCCTCTCCATGATTGCTTTATGTTAATTTCAGGGTGAGGAGATTATTGACATGGTTTTTAATATATTTTGTTGTGAATTATGCGAGATTGTAGTTTTTTATGGTTAAAAAAGCTTATTAGTTGACTTCGGTCAATATTTATTGATCTGTGCATCAGATGGTAAAACGGATTATGCCAGCAGATTCAAAACATTTATTTTAGATTGGTAACCTAGTTGGTGTGGTTTTACGGCTTTTATATCTCATTTTGACCCTCAGTTCGAAAAGTTGTGAAATTGGATTTTAGGGGTCAACTTTGTAAAAAGGATTTTTTTTTGAAAATTTAATATCGTTGTTGAGTCTGGAGCATCATATTTAGTCTATTAGCATAGTTCGTTTGTGTTCTCTAGATTCCAGAAGAATATCGAGGGGTTTTAGGAGACTTTTCAAGTCTACAGCTAATGCACCACTCAGCTAGTGAACCCGCTTAGGTGACCTTTTAGTCGCTTAAGCGACCTGAAAGCCAGCTGGGGGTATTACTTAAGTGAATCCCCCATCGTTTAGATGCTTATTGCTTAAGCAACAATCAGTTCACTTACGCGACAAGGCGGGCATCATGTAAGTGACATAGGTGGTCACATAAACCGATGCCTGGGGGGGTTATATACCCCTTTTCATGCTGTTTTTACCATTTATGATACTTGGATCTTGGGGTTTTGAGGTTTTGGGTAATTTCTACCATTATTAAGCTTGGTAAACTCCAAATTCCTAATTCAATTACTTTTCTTTGATTTTATCATTTAAATCTTGTTAAAACTTGGATTTAAAAGAGGAATTTGGGGACTTTGGCCCAAAAGGCCTAAATTAGTAATTTCTTTATCCAAACCCCAATTTCAACTTATTTTAACTTGGATTTTCTTCTATAAGTTCTTTTAATCATGAAAAATATATTTTTGAACAAAAATTTTGATATTAGCCATCTTATTAGGGGTCCATTTTGACCCCAACCAAGAATGGGAAATACGAGTATTTTTGACTTTTTTTTCATGCATAAATTTTATATTTGTGTATTTTAGTTGATTCTGGGTCCGTTCATGATGAGAAAGCTTCGCGATAAAGACTTTTTAGACTGATTTTCTATATTCGAGGTGGGTTATGACTTAACTTTCTTCAGTCTAGGTTGAATAGTTAATATTGATATAAAATCATGTTATGGGTGTGGGAACTAATCATAAAAATGGCTTTATAACTGTGTTGTTCCCATGTGGGGGCCTATGTTTTTTTATTTGGTGAGATATTATTTTCTATGTAAGACCGTGTGGGATCTTATATGAGGTTGTGGCCTTGCATATATAAATATATATATATATATATATATATATATATATATATATATGGCTGTCTTCTTTCTGATGAAAAAGCCTAAAATGGAATTTATGTGGTATCAATAGCATTTTGTTGTATCTTTTCCTCTATTGGCGTATGGATTACATTGGACTCATGAACTGTTGACAAATTGAGTGATAATTTTCTCACATAGTTGGCATATTAGTTGGATTTGGAAATTCTCATTTTGGTTGGTTGTGAGCATTACATCCTCATATCATATACTTTCATAAAACATTGGTACCATTTTGAAAATACTGTAAACACTACTTTGTGACATTATTACAGACTCTTCATTGATGTATGTGCTGGAGAGGAGTTACGGATATTGGTATTAGATATTGGATTGTATATGAATTGATGAACCCCCAATGGGTCCTACCTCAAGAGCACAACTTGGTAGGTCTATATAGAGGTTGTGCAAAAACCTGGTGCATCACATCATAATCATGTTCATTGAATTTTTACACCGTGTATATTTTTTATTGTATTTTCATTCTTGATATGATATCTATCTATTTGTATCTCTTTGATAAATTGATTTGATATCTACCTATTATGTTTTTTTCTCATACATGTATTTGGTATATGTGTATATTATAGATCAGTCAGTGGAGATAATATGGGCTACTATTTGGGACATTTTTTAATTGCATGGCATGGCCATAATATGTATTTTATACACTTTATTTTCAACTTTTCTCAATCAATTTATGATACCTACTGAGTACAAGTGGACCATACGCATCCCTACTATTCCCTTTTGGTGTTGATCTAGGTATGAATGTATCGTACGATAGCTGATTCAAGTAGTATCTAGAGTATATCTGAGTTAGCAGTCGATCTATGCTTCTGGAGTTAATCTACTACCTCTTCTCATCTATTTTATGTCTTGTTTTTTATTTCAAGAAAAATTATGATCCTTTTGGACTTTCATTGTATCTTTTACATTTGCGATGCATTTAGTAGTTCTTACACTGTGACACCAGGTTTTGGGAGATTGATGGTATTATTGTTTTTTACTTTCTACTTTTATTACTAAAATATAGTTCGACTTTATTCTAGAAGCCTTACCTTGGGTTTTGATATTGATTTCTCATTTCATATTAGTTTGGGTGGTAAGATTGCTTGTGAGGGTTTGTCGTGACAAGTGCCATCATGACCCTTTATTTTGGGGTCATTAAAAATTAATATCAGAGCTAAGTTCATTTATCTTATCAGTGTAAGAATAGGGTTTCTATCTCGCGGATTGATTCATTGACGTCCTTATCTAACTTCAAGAGGCTATAAGATATCTTTAGAAAACTTTCTTAACTTATTCATTATCATGCATATTATTACATACCTTGTGTTCTAAGACATATTTCACTCTTTTCTGTATAGATGGTGAGCAATAAATCTCGCAAGGTAAGAGATATGGGGCTATTATTCGAAGAGAAGACTTAGTCTAGAGGGCGAGTTGCTAGCCGTGGATGGGCTCAAGGTAGTAGATAGGCATAAGGATTTTCCTTATCCAGAGATAGTACTAAAGGGATCTCCCATGATCCTCGGGCCTACTTCAGTCCCACAGAGTTCTTCTACCCTAATTTTAGAGGGTTTATTGATTCGTTCACAGACCTATTTGGAGGGTGTTCCTTTGAGTGCACTTGGTATTCCTCTAGCTTCAGGTATTGTACCTCCATCTATGCCAGAGTCTACCAATGGTGTTCCCCCTGTTTCAAGTATGGATCCTCTAAGGGTATCGACATCTGCTTATGGTACTCTATAAATTTTGAGTACTAGTCCTTCTTCTATGTCAATATTTGAGTATGATATTACAAGATCAGGAGTCTATCCCTCAGCTATGTTACCTCTTCTGGTAGGATCTAAGCCATCCAATTCACTTTGTCTCTTATTTTTGTGAGTAGAGTTATGCCTTCAAAGTATTATGAGTTCTTGATTAATTGACATGAGAAGTTGCATAACATAGGAAATCTTGAGTCACATGGGTTTGCTTACACTATATACTAGTTGAGAGATGCAACTAGGTATTGATAGAGATCACTTTTTAGTTGCAGACCTCTTTGTTCACTAGAGATGACTTGGGATCAGTATGCTTAGGCCTTTTTGGAAAGGTTTGTACCATACAGTTTGAGATTATCAGATAAAAGATGAGTTAGATCACTTGGATCGAGGCTCTATAACTGTTACAGAGTATGAGTCACCATTTTATGCCTTGTTTAGATATTATTATTCCAGCATTGCCACTGAGTTTGAGAAGATTCAAAAGTTCGTGAAGGGGTAAAATGTTTTTCTTCAGCTAGATATGTTAGTGTATAGAGCATCATTTATGAGTATAGTTGATCATGTAAATATGACAGAGTCTATTCTTTGAGAGTTTCAGGAAAGCACCACGAGGTTGTGATGTCGGCTAGTTTCGAGGCCACACTTCTCGAGGTAGTTATTCTAAAGGCTTTTGTAGGTATCATGGTAGACCAATATAGGCAGCCTTTCACGATTCAGGTAGTGGGTTTTCTAGTTTAGCAGCTCTAGGTGGTCATTCAAGCTCCGCCATAGCTTCTTTTATTGAGTGGGGTCATAGAGATTGTTATGTGTGTGATGATATTGGCTATTTGGACAAAACCTGTCCTCACCATATACTCAGGGCTACTCCTATATCATCTGTAAGAGGTAAAAGTTCTACTAGAGGTACTTAAGGTAGAGGTAGTGGTGCCCATGGTGGCGGTCGCGAGGCTACTCAGTTAGGTGGAGGTTATGGACGATTTTATGTTATATCCTCCAGACTAGAGATAGGGGCTTTCAATGGTGTTATCATAGGTATCTTCCTTATTTGTTTTAGATTTGCATTTATTTTATTTGATTTTGGATAGATTTTCTCCTATGTGTTTGCATATTTTGTTTTGGGTTTTGATTCTACTAGTGAGCTTCTTCCTATGCCTATCCCAGTATCTACCCTATAGGAGACTCTTTAGTGGTAGATTGGGTAGTCCAATCCTGTGTTGTGACCTTTGTTGGGCATAAGACTTGGGTAGATCTGATTGTCTTAGATATGGTAGACTTTGATGTCATTTTGGGTATGGATTGGTTAACTTCTTATCATGATGTCCTAGATTGTTAAGCTAAGATTGTGACCTTACCTTCACTGGGTATACTGAGGATAGCTTAGAAAAGTGTGTTTCATTCAAGACCTAAGAGTGTTATATCTTTTCCCCCCTTTTGGATTATGTTTGTACTGTTTGTGAGTTCATGGATATTTTACCTATGACTTTACCTGGTATGCCTCCAGATCCTAATATTGACATATCCATTAATGTTGAGATACGCTCTAAGCCTATTTCTATTTCTTATTATAGGATAACCCCAACAGAGTTAAATAAATTGAAGTATCAGTTACAAGGAGTTATTGGATAAGGGATTTATCTAACCTAGTGTATCACCTCGGGGTGCGCCTATCTTGTTTGTAAAGAAAAGGGATGGTTCTATGCATATGTGTATTTATTATCTACGGTTGAACAAGTTGATGATTAAGAATAAGTATCCTCTTTCTCGTATTGATGATTTATTTGATCAGTTTTAGAGTGCTTTGGTGTTTTCAAAGACTAATTTGAGGTTCGGTATCACCAATTGAGGATTAGAGCTTCAGATATTCCAAACACAATTTTTCAGACTCGGTAAGATTATTATGAGTTCTTGGTAATATATTTTGAGTTGACCAATGCCCCAGCCATATTTATGGTATTGATAAACAGGGTATTCTTATCGTATCTCGACCCCTTTGTCATTTTATATACAAATGATATCTTGGTTTAGTCCAAGAGTGAGCTGACCATAAGGAGAATTTATGTATTGTGCTTGAGAGAGGGATGATAAGTTGTATGCTAAGTTCTCAAAGTGTGGGTTTTGGTTGAAGTTTGTTTCTTTCATGGGTCATGTGGTGACCAAGGATGGTATTATGGTCGATTCGACCAAGATTGTAGCGGTTCGTGATTGGGATAGGCCTACTTCTTCTATCAATATTTGGGGTATTTTTATTTTAGCGGGTTAATATCAATGTTTTGTTGAGGGTTTTTAATCTATATTTTGACTAAGTTGATTCAGAAGAAGATTACCTTTCAGTGGTCTGATATTTGTGAGATAAGGTTTCAAAAGCTTAAGGATTTGTTGGCTTTAACACCCATATTGACTTTTCCCAAGGAAAGCGTGGGGTTTATCAATTTTTGTTGAGGTTTTGGATTAGATATTTTGTTGATGTAGGAGGGTAAGGTGATTGCGTATGCATCTCATCAGTTGAAGCCACATGAGAGGAATTACCCTACCCACTATTTAGAGTTGTGTGTGGTTGTGTTTTCTTGGAAGTTGTGGAGGCACTACTTGTATGGAGTTTGTTGTTATATTTTCTCAAATCATCGTAGCCTTCAGTATTTCTACACTCAATGAGATTTTAACATGGGGCAGCAGCGTTAGCTTGAGTTTCTCAAGAATTATGACCTAACTACTCTCTATCATTCGAGTAAGGCTTATGTAGTTGTGGATGCCTTGAGTTATAAGTTGACTAGCATGGGTATCTTGGCGCATCTTTTGACCCATAAGAGGCCTTTGGCCTTAGAGGTTTAGTCTTTGGCTAACGAGATGGTTAGGCTTGATATTTAGACACCTGGGTGTATTTTGACATTTGTTGAGGCTAGGTCTTCATTGATGGAGCAAATTTGGGCCCATCAGTTTGATGATGTTGGATTGAGAATGATTCAGGATAAGGTGTTAATGGCAAGGCTAAGGAAGCCTCTCTTGATCCAGATGGTGCCTTAAGGGATGAAGGCCGGTTTTGTGTGCCGAGAGTGGTGATAACGATTAGATTACACCCTTGGATAGGGGTACCATACGTTGTCAATATATTTACCTAACAAAAGTCGAGGTCAATCCACAGGGAACAATGTGAGTGGTGATCGAGTAAGTTCTAAATGAAAGTAACTTGCTAAATTCAAATCTAATACAAATATTTGGGGTTTTTTTTGAGTGTTTTCAAAAATATAACAATTTCTACGCTTTTAGAAGACTAACTCGAGGCTAAGAATAATTAGATTGTACTCAATTAGGAGAAGATCTTGGGGTTATGCCATTCTAGGTGCGAACTCATGCGTGAATTATTGAAAATTTATCCAAAATTAGCTTGGAGTCATGGGTAGGATAGATTTAGAGGTATTGGTGTCAATATTTCAATAAAACATGAGATTCACAAATGGTTTCTTTCGGAACACCTCATAAGTGTAACAATTTCACCAATCTATTGCCTCAATTAACGTCCTTATTTCTAAGAGATGTTATTAAATAAAGTAATTTAAGTTTTCATTTTGCATTTATCCCTCACCTATGTCCCCTCTTTCAAGGATGATATGGGTTAAAAGGTAATTGGGGTTTGTAACCTCCAATTCTTAGTTAAATCATAGAATAAATACAAAACCCATAACAAATAGATAATTAGGAGGATAAATAAACTACACCCATGCACTAATCATAACTTATTCAAGCATAACCCCAAGATCAAGAATTAGCTACTCATAAAGATTGAAAGTAAAGATATACCAAAATTTCCACCAAATTGATTCATGACAAATAAAGAGAATGCAAATCCAAACTTTAAATTTCAATGAATCTTCAACGGATATCACTAATCCTTCGCTTAGGAATCACTCCAATGTTTTCTTAGATAACAGTAGTGAAATAATGTTCAAAGCTAAAGGATAGATGAAAGATAAAAGGTAATGAAAATTATATAAAACCCTTAGATTAAATCCCCGATTCCACATTTTCCAAATATTACAAAAATGTCATCTTGCTCTTGATCTACTTGAGGTGGAGAGCAAGTGGAAAGCAGATCCAAAGCATATGCACAACGGATGCAAAGTAGATGACTTTTTTCTTTCACATTTGACCTCTTGTTGACTTGAACGACTTTCTCATCTTCTATTTTCAAAATTTACCAACAGAAATGTGCATTAAGTATGAGATTAACATCAATTCAAAGAAAAAGCATGATAATTTAAACTTAAAAAGTACTAACAAGTCGTCAAATTGAAACCTTATCAACCCCCAACTTAAACTATTGTTTGACCTCAATCAACTAATTCAATGAGATAGGGTATTTAACTCAAATCTACTAAAAAGAAAGCTATACTAAAGGACTAAGCTAACAAAGTTCTAAAAAGACTTTCCAAATATGTCATCAGAACAAGTAAATCAAAATTTTTTGATAAGCACATAACAATAAAGCAATGATGCAAGTTTGTATCAAATGAATCTTTCAAATTAACAAAGAATCACAAGAGGTGACATAAAATTTTCAAACATTACCTCAATATTAACAATGTAACTAACTTTTCCCATTTACCCAAACTGAGAGCAAGACCTCACCCTCTACCCCAAAGTATCAATGCTGCTCACAAAGAAGAGCTAGCTCCCCACACATAATACATTTCTAGTCTTAAATGAGCTAAATAATGAAAGAATTGACATTCACTCTCGCAAAGAAATTCAAGTACAAAGAGTGGAACTATAGGTGTTCCCTTTGTGTTTTTCACCACTAATGTAGACTTACCTAGTTTGGAATCACCAGTCTCTTTCGAGTCTAGATGAAGGTTTAAGGTGTGGGAAGGAATATATGGATCAAGTGATTAAAAGACCTCCTTCAACGCATTTGCTCACCCCCTTCTACCCCAATTTTGTTAATGTGTCTACCTTTTTCACCTTCAAATCAATTCTTTTGTTTCCCTTAATCCTTAGCTTAGTAAATATCAAACAAAACCAATCCACCATTTTCTTTCTTCACTTCTTTGACTTTTTCAAGATACATTCTAACTTTAAGCACTTTTTAGAACCTCATTTATCTCATTTCTCTTCACATTCTATGGGTGAGGTTATACAACATTATCATCAAGTATGTCTATTGTCTCTTAAGCACATAATTTGTCCACCTTACACACACCTTTCTTGGCTCATCTTATCACATCACATTCATTCCCCAAACTTAGAGTTTGAACCACCCTTATATTATTCTCCCCAATACACAAACCCCCAAACTTAGGATTTCTCCGATATTTCAATATTTTGAATCATTCAATGCATCAAAGGAGGTTAAGTGCCAAAAAAAGATTTTTAAAAAGGTTTAGGTATTTTAGAAAGGTTATCATTTCAAAAAGAAAGAAAAATGGAAAAATAATCTCAAAGGGGTTAACTAGGAAACAATGTTAAGGTGGGAATTTGGCTACGTGATGGGTCAAAAATGACCTCAGTTCATCCTCCAATGGGTAAGTTCTATACTACACATATGTCTAAGAATTAATCAAAAATCTCACCACACAAGGCATCGTACTCATAGAGCAAAAAGTTAGTCTCCCAACCAATTTGAGCTTAATAAGTTACTTCGAGTCAAACACTCATATTGAATGTAGTGGTCAAACTCAAAAGAAGTCTCCAAAACATCTTTGTTCTTTTTCAAAAAGAAAACTATGTTTTGGTTTCTCTCAAAATCATTTCATTCCTTGCCAATAACATTTTGAAAGTACTTTCGAACTTTTGACTATTCTTAATTAACCAACAAGACTAGATACTTCACCTAAGTATATCACCTTATCATCCATCTTGTGTGAACTATCACTTGGTTCTACAAAAGAAACTACACAAAAATAGAAACAAAATATCAAAAGAACGAGAAAACAAAATTTTGCTCCTTATAAAAGAATTGAGTTTTGAATAAAACACTTAGAGTTTATTAGACAAGTATATACAAAAGGTGACAAGATCAATGTGCACAAATTTGGTATTGCATTAATATTAAGCGCATGCCACAACACTGAAAAAGGGTAATATTTGACATATTTATCCATATGCCCATTGAGGGCTAACACAAATCAAAGTCAATAATAAAAAACAATCCCTACAAGGGCTAAAGTAAAGAGTAAGACTGATCATGGACAAGTGCACACGAAAGTGTACATAGTCTACTAAGTAATATAGTGGCCTTCAAGAAAGCCAAATATCGATCCCATAGAGACAAGATTTGGCAACAATTTAATTTTAGTTCACAATTTAGATTCAATTGATGCAGGCGTAATCAAAAAGAGAGTTTGTAGTTTATAATTGCAAGAAAATAAATAAAATGTGAGTAAAGATCTAAAGACAATCAGTAGGAAAAAGACGATGGTTGAAGCACTTCGAATAATCATATTACGTATTGAACTTCATTTGTTAATCTACTTATCGTTGTTGTTGATTCGTAGGGTTTATTGCATGATTATGATTTTCCAACCCCTAATCGTTTACCTAAGTTGAACCTTACACCTATATCATTGAGCGAGGACGTAATGATTCACTTAGGTTCTTTACAAATATCATCCTACATATTGATCAATTATGGTATCTAAGTACATTCCTGTCCTAGATAATAATTTGAATCTCTTATTTCATAAAGAAAAATAAATCATACTCTGCTTATTCTCATGTTCTATCTCCTTATTCCCTCTCCTAAATTCACAAGGTCGACAATGGATGTATTCTATAGGTGATCAATCCATAAAATATTTATAACAAGAATAAGTAAAAAACCAACAGTGACAAGCAAATCAAACGAATTCAATTCAAAATATAATACTCATGTTCTTGGATTCAACCCCAGAAAGAGGGCATTTAGCCACGCATAGTCATAATCGCAATCATAAGGTTGTAATTAACGACTAAAACATGTTTGAACTAAATAAAATTAATAAAAACATAATTATAAAGTTGTAGAAGCACCTTGATCTCAAAAATATGTCAAAAGATATGTAAAATTGTGATATAACATGTATATATAGAATAAGGGTAAGCCAAGTCCGTGTTGGAGTCCAATTAGAGTGAAACGCCCAGGTGTGGAGTTAAGCATGCACTGCACCTTCCATAACTGTGGAATAGAGTGTGCTACACACTCTTTATTGCACAGCAGCACAGGTGTGGAGTGGATCATGCGTCGCACCCGCCATAGCTATGGAATGAAGCATGCACCACACTCTTTATTGCATAGCAGCCCAGGGGTGGAATGGAGCATGCTCCACACGCTGTATTACACCGGAATGGAGCGTGTGTAGCATGCTAATAGCATGATGATAATGGAATTTCATCTTAAAATATTTTCTAAGGCATTGGACCCCTGAAATAGAGCATGTAGCGCACACTAATCGCACGCCTTCAATGGAATTTGTCCTCCGAATTTTGGTTAAATATTGGTCCTTCCTCCTTTCATCCCTTGTCTTGTGGCATATTTTCCATGATTTCAAAGATTTTTTACCATCAAAATATCATCATATTCAACTCCAAAAGAATCTTACATCATCACACCACACAAATTAAGAAGAGTACACAATACTATATTCATTACGAAGAATCAAACAAAAGCTAAGCTAAGCTAGTTTGCATTGATCTTTCCAGCTATACACTCATTTAAATTGAACTTTAATCACTCCCAACAAGTTATCACACTCATAATAACACATAAAAATCATTTGGAACACTTTATACACAATAGAATCCACCGGAATCAACTAAACAAACACCTAGCTCAAGCTAGTAACGCTAGTTTTCTGGCTTGAATTCTAATTGAATCTTGTATGTACAAACTTGTTTGGAATTCACTTAAAATATTATGACCACATGATTTAACACTTTGTTACACATTTATATCATTCTCAACCCATATATCACATGAATTATCCTCAAAATAAGGCTAAAAAGGCTAGAATAGTGATTCTAGAATGTGTAAATACACCCAACATCACCACCCCACACTTTAACCTTTGTTCGTCCTCGAACAACTCTTCACTCAAAGTATCATGAGCTGCAGACTATAAACTTTTACTATATGCAAGACACTCAAGCTAGTACTATAATGACTATAAAGAATATAATTTACACAATTGAAAGCTCATGAACACTACTTCAAAACATCCTAGCCTCAAGAATTGACTCACCTAGTTGGCAAACTTATGCTTATTATTCAATCGAGGACATCATACAAATCACCACATTCATCAAACATGTGCCCCTCACAACAAGAGAGTTACCCATAATTACTTATAATAATGCAATTTATAGAATGATGGGTACAAGAATCAAATTATGCTCACTCTCACAACGAATTCAAAAGTTACACACAATGTATTTTAAGCTTGCCCTCAGTGTAATGCTCCACTAATAGTCGAATGTAAAACTTAGGATCAATTGGGTCTTTTCTGGGTTGTAATGTAGGCGAAGAGATAGGTAGGAACTATTTGGGACTAGTGACTAACCTCTCTAAGTGATTTAATACACTACATTAAACATTTAAAACCACTCTCCATCAACCAAATTTCACTTTTTCGTCTTACAATACCTTTTATTTTTGCTCCATCTCTTTTAAGCATTTTTACAAACACTAGGTGGATGCATAGTTTACTACCACAAGAATAAATTTTTCTCGCTCTTTTCTACCATGGAAATATTTCTAACATTATTTATACTACATCAATCCACCACACATCAATTATACACCAATAACTATTACCTTGAGGCATCAATTTCACCTTTTTTTCTTTAATTTCTCAACTCCTTACTTATTCAATTTTTCATTAAAGCACTTAGGAGCTTTTTGGATCAAATTAAGGTCTATCAAAGAAGGGATTAAGCTACTTATGAGGTTTCCAAAGAAAAAGCTAAAGGCTCAATGGGGGTCAACTAAGATAATGCACAGAGGTAGGTAAAAGAAGGTATAAAACAAGGTTATCAAAGAAATGCCTATATCATCTCCTAAATCCATATTCTTCATTTCGCTCCACACATACACCGGGCAAGTTCTAGACATCATATGCAACAAGAAATATACAAAAAATTCTCACATACACATGGTACATGCTCAACTCAATAGGATCATCGTAGACTCCCAACCACACAATAACACAAATTTAAAATTAAGCCAACAAGTACACGAGTCACAAACTTGAGCCTAAGAGTCTCAAAAATAACAATTCACTCAATTAACATGCTCTTACAAACAAACCCACTTGCCTCATGTAATAAAAAATAGCACAAATCAAGAATATCACACTTATTCCTAACCTAAAAAAAAATTAAATTGATCGAGCCAAATTTTTGCGAATTTGCCCACCCCAGACTTAAAAATCTACTTTGTCCCCAAAGTGAATTTAAAAGTAAAAGATAGAAATACTCCATGAGGCCTTTAGGTCTAGCTAGTAGCATCTTTTTGCATAAATGGGATCCAAGGAACCCCACACTCAGTCTTTTCCAAGATCCTTAGCTCAAGTTTGTCGTACTAAGACATCCCATCAACCTGTGACTCAACCAAAAACAAATACTACGTGAAATAAAAACTAAAAAAACTAGAAGCGGCACGACCTAACTCAACTCAACCATATTCCTTCACGTTTTTACTCCCTTTGGGGAGACATTTTTTCATTCGTTTCAGGCCTCTTTTACATTTTAACATGTTGGTAATTGGTGGTTACATCTTAGGCCGCTCAATTAAGTAATCGGAAGAGGTCTTTAGTGGATTATGCACCCCACACTCATCCCTTTCAAACACATTAATCATGCTTAAATCTTAATATAAGGGATTTTCAATGGGGGCCTTGTAAACGTTAAATACCACCTCTTCATTATCTACCCTCATCTTGAGCGTGCCTTCTCTAACATCAATCAAAGACCCTCTGATCGCTAAGAATGGGCGCCCCAAGATAAATGATACATGTTCGTCTGCCTCAAAATCAAGAACAAAAAAGTCAGTAGGAATAAAAAATTTACCTACTTTTATGAGGACATCCTCAATAATTCCTTTCAAATATGCTATGGAATCGTCTACTAGTTTCAAAGCCATGGTGGTCGATGTCACACCCCTTTTTCGCTCGAGGAATCTAGTCAAAGGATTTTTCCAATTAAAGTGACGGTATTGAATAGGGATTAGTTTAATTTATAGAGTCGTCACTTGAAATTGAATTATGGTGTTCCAATTCACCTTTTTGAATCCCTAATCAAAAGAAAATGACTCTTTATTTTGGTCTGCGAAAACAGAAGACGGGTAAGGAATTCAGTTGATCGAGTGGAAGGTGTGAGGCACCCCTCGAGTCTCGTGGTTCTAGCACGGTCGCTTTTATTGACTTATCTTGTTTTAAACTATTTTGATAAAATATTTTAAGGCCTAAAATCGCTCATTTTACTATACTAAAACTTGTCTATTATCTTATATTAAATAAATTGTGTGAAAGATAATTTTAGAAAGAAAAAAAAATATTTGTCAAGATGCATTACTGCATCCTTGAATTTTTAAATGTATCAAAAAGATGTGTATGCTGTATTCTCAATTGAGATGAGTACTTTAAACAAGTCTAAACTTATCTAGCGTTAAAAACATTCATTCCCAGAAACAAAATCATTGAACTATGAAGACTCAGTGTTATATAATGAACTAGTACTTGTGTCAATTAGATGTTATTCGACAAAAACATTTCAACTTAAAATGAGAAACCTGAAGTGTGCGACATATATATATTTTTTAATTTGACACCTAACATTAACGAAAATATTGTAAATTTAAACATATAGGAAATACTGAAAGCATCACTATCAATTTTCCATATCTAAACTAGAATGATTAATTAATAACAAAAAAAATTGTTGTCTCTTAGGACCCTTATACATAATCTTAAGATTTCATTTGCTGTACAACTCACTAATTTACGAATTTAATGAAACTTAAAAAAAAATTACTTACACAAATAAAGAATTTTTTTTTAAAAAGAAACTATCATTATATTTATGAATATATTTTCAAATTTATTAACAGTGGTCGGGACATTGTCATTTTCTCATTTGATTTTTTTTCTTGTGAAATATTTAAAATAGAAATGGTGGCAACTTAATTACCAGACATGCACACATATACTATGAAGAACATTCACTGACATATGCTACTGAAATGAAATTACAAGAAAGAAAAATTAGAGAAAAATTGACACTTTTAAGAATTATATAAAATCAACTAGGCATTTCATTAAATTTCATAAAACACTGATTGATGCTATCATGTTATAAGCCACAATATTTATTTCCCTGCATACTTACTAAATGGATTAAAATAATTTCAGCGATATATGTAAATATGATGGAATGCATTTCACATCGACATGAAATCGTGCAAGTTATTTCGTTCATACTTTGATTCACAATTAAATTTATAAAATAAATAGTACAAGATGAGATAAAATCCCGTATGACCAACTAAACCAAGTACAAAAGCAAGAACTACATTACCGGAAACTCAACAAGCCTCGATCTCAAACTCACTCCTTCTTTTCTTTCCCTTTTCTATTTAAGCTTCTCCAATGATGTTTTCTCTTGTTTTCCTTTTCCTAATTTTCTAAATGTTTGGCTTGTATGTGTCGTGTATGTGCTATTTTTTTTTTGTTTTCTGTTTTGTGTCCTTCTCTTTTGTAATGCATGCATATGTTTTCACTATATTTTTCTTTTTTATCACAAAAATGTTCTCCCTCCCTCTCGTCTTTGTGTGTAGTGTTATATAGAGATGTAGGAGGGGAAGTTGAGGGGGTTAAGGGAAATTAGGGGGTGGCTGGGGTAGGTTTTTCTAGGATAAGACCCCTTTTTAAAAATAAATAAATAAATAAATAAATTATATATATAAATAAATAATAATAAGAAGAAGAAGAAGAAGAAGAAGAAAATAAGAAAAATATTAACTAATTAATTTTTATACTTAATAAAATTATAATAAAATATAACAAACCTAAAATAAAATATAATTAAGAAAAAAATAAAATTACTAGCTTATTTATAAAAATCTAAATTAAAAGAAAATATTTTTGAAACTTTTTTTTTTTGCATTATTTTAAAATTAAAAATAAGAATATCCTAAAATGTAACTTTATTTTTTGAATTTTTTTTCACAATTTTTAAAATGAAATCAACATAAAAATGAAATAAGAATTAAAATAATATCTGACTAAATATAAATATTTAAAATCAAAAAATATATATATTAAACTCGGGGAGGGTCAAAATCACGTGTCTACATTTTGCCCCGCTTTGTTTGAAATCTCGAAGAGTTTTCATATAAAGACGTAGACAAAGAGATGATTTTTGACCCTCCGATTATTCTAAAAGTGAAGATTAAATAAAATAAAATAAAATAAAATAAAAGATGTGATCAAGTCCTAATTTTGGACTGCCTACATATCCTGGGTTGTAATAGAATCAGGTCACATGTAGTTCAAAGGTAAAATGGCGAGAGAAGGAGTTAGAAGTTGAGTGAGGTTCCTTCGAGTTTCTGGTTCATGACTTCTACTTTCACATTCTTATTAACAACAAAATAAAATTGAAGATACAAGTGAAAGAATCCTATCTATTCAGTTTCTCTAGAACCTTGACTTGCATCTTCATGACTTAAACTTGAAAATTCATCCTATTCTTCAGGCGGGCTCCTAGACTTCCTTTTTCTTCACCCTATTCTTCAGGCGAGCTCCTGAACTTACATTTTCTTCACCCTGTTCTTCAGGCGGGCTCCTGGACTTACAATTTCTTCACCCTGTTCTTCAGGCGGGCTCCTGGACTTTCTCTTTTCTTCATCCTATTCTTCAAGTGGACTCCTGGACTTTCTATTTCTGATTTTTTTCAAATATGTTCCTGAACTCAACATAAAAGGTGAAACAGAAAAATAACATCCTATTCTTTAGGAGGGTCCTATCCCATTCTTCAGGAGGGTCCTAAGAACAAAATAAATTTACATTCTTTAGGAGGGTCCTGTCCCATTTTTCAGGAGGGTCCTGTCCCATTTTTCAGGAGGGTCCTGAGCACAAAATAAATTTTCATTCTTCAGAAGGGTCCTGTCTCATTCTTCAAGAGGGTCCTGAGCACAAAATAAATTCCTATTCTTCAGGTGGGTCCTGAGAAATAAGTAAATTCCCATTCTTCAGGAAGGTCCTGTCCCATTCTTCAGGAGGGTCCTGAGCACAAAATAAATTCCCATTCTTCAGAAGGGTCCTGTCCCATTCTTCAGGAGGGTCCTGACCACAAAATAAATTTCCATTCTTCAGGAGGGTCCTGTTCCATTTTTCAGGAGGGTCCTGAGCAAAAAATAAATTTCCATTCTTCAGGAGGGTCCTGTCCCATTCTTTAGGAGGGTCCTGAGCACAAAATAAATTCCTATTCTTCAGAAGGGTCCTGTCCCATTCTCCAGGAGGGTCCTGAGCATAAAATAAATTTCCATTCTTCAGGAGGGTCCCGAGCACAAAATAAATTCCCATTCTTTAGGAGGGTCTTGTCCCATTCTTTGGGAGGGTCCTGAGCACAAAATAAATTTCCATTCTTCAGGAAGGTCCTGTCCCATTCTTCAGGAGAGTCCTGAGCACAAAATAAATTCCCATTCTTCAGGAGGGTCCTGTCCCATTTTTCAAGAGGGTCCTGAGCACAAAATAAATTTCCATTCTTTAGGAAGGTCATGAGAACAAAATAAATTCCAATTCTTCAGGAAGGTCCTGTCCCATTCTTCAGGAAGGTCCTGAGTACAAAATAAATTCCCATAAACATGAATAAAATTTTGCCCCAGTTTACACTAGAAAATTTTATGAGTGTCATCAGGTCACAACTTGTGAAAAGTACAGTAAAGGGGCTGAATCAAGGCCTTTCTAAAGAAATACATCTTTTCAGAGTAAAACTAATGACTTAGGAAATGCATCTCCTAACACATGAAACTTAAATTACCCAGACAAGAAAGTGTGTCTTCTAGGGATTAAATGAAATGAATCGAACTAGAAAGTGGGCCTTCTAGGAGTGAATGTTCAAGTTAAGAAGTGTTTCACTTAACAAGTGAAAACTGACTTATTCAAACTAGGAAGTGTGTCTCCTAGGGGTTAAATGAAATGACTCGACTAGAAAGTGCGTCTTCTGGGAGTGATGGTTCAAGTTAGGAAGTGCTTCACCTAACAAATGAAAACTGACTTATTCAGACTAGGAAGTGCATCTCCTAGGAGTTGAATGAAATGATTCAACTAGAATATGCGTCTTCTAGGAGTGATGGTTCAAGTTAGGAAGTGCTTCACTTAACAAATGAAAACTGACTTATTCAGACTAGGAAGTGCATCTCCTAAGGGTTGAATGAAATAATTCAACTAGAATGTGCGTCTTCTAGGAGTGATGGTTCAAATTAGGAAGTGTTTCACCTAACAAATGAAAACTGACTTATTCAAACTAGGAAGTGCTTCTCCTAAGAGTTGAATGAAATAACTCGACTAGAAAGTGCGTCTTCTAGGAGTGATGGTTCAAGTTAGGAAGTGCTTCACCTAACAAATGAAAACTAACTTATTAAAACTAGGAAGTGTTTCTCCTAAGGGTTGAATGAAATGACTCAACTAGAAAGTGCGTCTTCTAGGAGTGAAGGTTCAAGTTAGGAAGTGCGTCACCTAACAAATAAAAACTGAAATACCCAGACAAGGAAGTGTGTCTCCTAGGGGTAAATGATGATGAGTTTTTACCATGATTGTGATTATTAAAAATGTTTAGCAATATCGCCTCTTGCATTTGCAAAAGCAAGGGATTGCATCTTTTAATATTTAGGCTTTGAAGCCCTTGATTTGAAGGTAACATGTTTTTTGTTTCATATAAAGAAAACTTTTAATTTTAAAACACGGTGGTTGATTTGTGGCATTTGGCTATTAATACGATCTCTTGCACTTGTTATGCCCAGCTCCATTGCAAATCATTGATAGGTATTGTTGACTTGTTGTAATATTGACCCCAAATTCTGACTACTAAAATATTTTGACTCAAATCATATTTCTTTTGCATGTTGCCTCGAGATTCAGCTTCAAATACACCTTTTATACTTTTATGAGTCCAAAAAACTATCGGATGACAAGCATTCTAGAGTACTGTACTTTATTTTTGAAAACATGTTATCTTTGTATGTTGGTCTTTTGTCATGCTTTGCACAACTAAAGGAGTTGTTAGCAATTTTTGAAGTCCTTCCTCACTTATCTTGATAAAATTTTGACTCAAAAATACATGAAAAATGACGATAGTAATTTTCTTTTGACCACAAATATACAAAAATAAAAAATAAAAAATAAAAATAGAAATAAAATAAAAATTAAAAAAAAAACAAAATGAATAGGAAAGGAAAATAGATATCTTCTCTTTAAAAAAAATGTCAAAATGAAAATTTTATCTGGGTGTGGCAGCTGATTCTAGTGATTATGACATGCATTTTGATTAAACAACTTGATCTATCCAAACTACTCACTGTCACTTTTTGCCCACTCATTGAATTTGAAAGGGAGTCATTCTTGAACTTGTTCCCTCTGGATTATAATCCTCTTTAGGATAGTGACACCTCGATGGGTTTTCGCCAACAAGCCGCTCCAAATTTCTTTTCTTTTTCAACTCATTATTGTCTTATGGTGCCCATGAAGATTTTTACCAATAAGACTCTCATTTTTATTGATCTCACTCATTTTTTTTTTTTTAGAAAATAACACTCAAAATATGAAATATCATGCACCCAAAACATGTTTAGCCTTGACATTCTCAAAGATTGATCTGAAGGTCTTTCTTTGGTTGTAACTTGGCTTTTCGAATGAGATAGAAAGAAAGGTCGGCATGGGGCTCAAAATTTACACAACATTGGGTAAAATATACAACTTTTGGAATCGATTCGTTTAAGGAAATAAAATTTTGCCCCAGTTTTATTTCATTCTGGGTAACTTGAATTTTCTTTTGGTTTGACCGAACCCCAGAGTAGGGTTGCCTACGTATCTTGTCATAGCAAGAATCAGGTCAAACGTGGTTCAAAACATTTCTTTTGCTTGAATTTGGATTTTTGATTGATTTTTTCTCTTCTTTTTTTTTTAAACTTTTTTTTTACTCCATTTTTCGTGATACTTTCTTTTTTGACTTTTTCAAATTCTATTTTGATTCCAAAAGAGGGGTACGAAAGAAAATAACACTAAAGCTCAAAAGGGGTACCAAAGGATGACACAACATTTGGGTAGTAGAATGAAATGCCTTCGTCATATCAATCCTTAAAAACACAAGTACATAACATGTAATCTGAGAGTAGAACATGAAGATCATACGCATCTTTTTCAACATTGATCGTGACTAAGCTCATGCACTTGCGTCACTTCTTTTAGGCTTGTAAAATATACTTGTCCACTTATATTATACTTTTTTTAGATGAGATGGCTCATGCACTTTTGAAACTAACTTCTTTTTGCTTATCCTGATAGTGGATATTATATATCCTCCGATCGACCCCATTCAAAATTCTCGAATTGAATCTTCTAATCGATGATCAAGTTATTTCCTGATTCACAAAGTGATTGCTTTAATACTTTCAAAAGAGGTTGTAATATCACCCCAAATACCTGAACACTTACTTATTTTCTTATATGTTTTTTTCTTTTAACCCTGTTTTCTTAGTCAAATGTTTCAGGATTAGATTATATTTAAAGATCAGTTTGTGAATTCAACATGCATATCACATCACTAGAATCACCATAGAAAGAGCTCTCTAAAGAAAAGAAAGACAACAAAATAATATATAATAAAAAATAAAAACAAAAAAAGACACATATTTGTTGACCTAAAGATAGAAGGATTTGAATGAAAATTATAATAAAATAAGATAAGATATATCCCAAATTTCAACCCTAAAATAATTCGGGTAGTAGAAAGAAAACAAAAAAAACTACCAAAAATCCTTCTTCGTGGGGAGCAGATTAACTTCAAAATTGTCGAACTTAATATTTTAGCCATTGAATTGCACGTCGGCCTTAATGGAGTCTCCACAATCATTGCTACATCATCTTTTTTTTTTTTTTGGAACTTGATCATTTTGAATTTATCACCTCAAACTTTCTCCAAAGTAAGCCATCAACAATTTCTCTTTTCCCCTACTCCTCTTCATTGATTACAAAACTTTTTCATATGAGTCAAAGGATCACTATGACCCTCGTACATGTCCAACTTTGGTGTTATGGAGTTTAGAGGCAAGTGAACATTGAAACATGTAAACTCCTTGGGAGAACTCTCTTTTTCTCTCTCAGTATTTGCATGTTTCTCATATTTTGCTCCAAATTTCTCACTTTTCAGATCATTTCTTATTATTCCTCATTTCTAACAATCTATACCAACTCATCTCAGACCCTATATCATTTTTTATGGGTCATCTTCCTTATTCTTTGAACATGGTGTTGTATTGGTGAGATGCCAATTTAGCCACAAATCAACCACCTTAACACTATTTTGATTTTGGAGAAAATTAATGTGTCAGAGTTCAAATTTTTTTTAAGACCACCGAATCCATGAAAGACTGCCTACGTATCTCATTAAGATGAGAATCAGGTGTGCGTAGTTCTTGAAATATATGTCGTACAAAATTCAACCTCAAGACCCCTAAAGGTTCAAGGCTATTAAGATATATATATATATTTGTAAAAAACTTAGCCTTATGATCCCTAAAGATTCAGGGCTATTAAGATTTATAGATTTTTATTTATTTTGTAAAAACTTAGCCTCATGACCCCTAAAGATTCTGGGCTATTGAAATATATATTTTATTTTTATTTTTGTAAAAATATAGCCTCATGATTCCGCAACAGATTAAGAGATCAGGAAAAGAGCCAATGCGTCGATAGCAGGTTTTGCTTTGAAAGCCTGATTCGGGACCTATAAGTGAGCAAGGAGCAATCTATCTTCAAACCACTCCCGATCACTAAAGATTCAAGGCTGTTAAGATATATATAAAAATTGGACTAGAGAATTAGAAAAATAATTATGAAAATAATCATATTTTTAAAATATTACCCAATAAATCTATGAATAATTTTTCAAAAGATAGGGTCGTATCCCGAGGAGGACTTCCTACGTATCCCACTAAGATGTGAGAATCAGACCCTCGTAATTCATAAAAACTTTAAAATTACATTATTCTATATTTAAAATTTTCTTTGAAAAATAATTCAATATTTTTGAGGATAATATAATCTTTTGTGTTTTAAAGTTGCCTAAAAGCTGGTCAATAATAAAAAAAGCCTTCCAAATAAATATCAAAGAGCACCTAGGATGCATATGTTGGTCTTTATAAAGTAGGTCACCTGTCCTAGACAGACCCGGCCCCTGTGCCGAGTTCCGCTAAGTCAAATGCATATGATACAAATAAAGCGGTACCTAATAAGGATAACCAGATTCTGAGTTTTTAGTTTTTCTAAGTTTAAACCTAATAGGGATAAGTGTCTAGACTGGCTTACCCGAGCGGACACTCGAGCCGGGGAGGGATAACTTGATCGGTAGCAGGGCAACACCGCCTTCGTTGTCGATCCGAACCCCGCTAACATGTGTGACTATATCCTTCACCAGGTGCCTTGACACTCCGGTTATCTCAAAAAGAAGGTGGGATGCATATGCTACATTCCCTCTATCCTATTTCAGAGACTCAGAGGGGGTACGCGAGAGAAGACAATATATAATACAATTCAAATAATATCAAAGCGGTAAATAAGCAACAAGTAGCACATAAGGCCAATAAACACAATATCAACAATAATTAAAGCAAGTATAAGTCAATATAAAAAGCTCGAATTTTTATTATTCCCCAGCAGAGTCGCCAGAGATGTCACACCCCTTTTTCGCTCGAGGAATCTAGTCGAAGCGTTTTTCCAATTAAAGTGACGGTATTGAATAGAGATTAGTTTAATTTATAGAGTCGCCACTTGAAATTGAATTATGGTGTTCCAAGTCACCTTTTTGAATCTCTAATCAAAAGGAAATGACTCTTTATTTTGGTCTGCGAAATAGAAGATGGCTAAGGAATTCTGTTGACCGAGTGGAAGGTGTGAGGCACCCCTCGAGTCTCGTGGTTCTAGCACGGTCGCTTTTATTGACTTATCTTGTTTTAAAATATTTTGATAAAATATGTTAAAGCCTAAAAACTCTCATTTATTATACTAAAATTTGTGTATTATCTTATATTAAATAAATCGTGTGAAAGATAATTTTAGAAAGAAAAAAAAATATTTATCAAGATGCATTATTGCATCCTTGAATTTTTAAATGTATCAAAAAAATACGTATGCCGCATTCTCAATTGAGATGAGTACTTTAAACAAGTCTAAACTTATCTAGCGTTAAAGACATTCATTCCCAAAAACAAAATCATTGAAATATGAAGACTCAGTGTTATATAATGAATTAGTACTAGTGTCAATTAGATGTTATTCGACAAAAACATTTCAACTTAAAGATGAGAATACTGAAGTGTGCGACACATATATATTTTTTAATTTGACACCTAACATTAACGAAAATATTGTAAATTTAAACATATAGGCAATACTGAAAGCATCACTATCAATTTTCCATATCTAAACTAGAATGATTAATTAATAATAATAAAAAAATTGTTGTCTCTTAGGACCCTTATACATAATCTTAAGATTTCATTTGCTGTACAACTCACTAATTTACGAATTTAATGAAACTTAAAAAAACAATTACTTACACAAATAAACAATTTTTTTTTTTAAAAAAAGACTAACATTAGATGTATGGATATATTTTCAAATGTATTAACAGTGGTCGGGACATTGTCATTTTCTCATTTGATTTTTTTCTTGTGAAATATTTAAAATAGAAAGGGTGGCAACTTAATTACCAAACATGCACACATATACTACGAAGAACATTCACTGACATATGCTATTGAAATGAAATTACAAAGAAAGAAAAATTAGAGAAAAATTGACACTTTTTAAGAATTATATAAAATCAACTAGGCATTTCGTTAAATTTCATGAAACACTGATTGATGCAATCATGTTATAAGCCACAATATTTATTTCCCTGCATACTTACTAAATGGATTAAAATAATCTCAGCGATATATGTAAATATGATGGAATGCAATTCATATCGACATGAAATCATGCAAGTTATTTCGTTCATACTTTGATTCACAACTAAATTTATAAAATAAATAGTACAAGATGAGATAAAATCCCATATGACAAACTAAACCAAGTACAGAAGCAAGAACTACATTACCAGAAACTCAACAAGCCTCGATCTCAGACTCACTCCTTCTTTTCTTTCCCTTTTCTATTTAAACTTCTCCAATGATGTTTTTTCTTGTTTTCCTTTTCCTAATTTTCTAAATGTTTGGCTTGTATGTGTCGTGTATGCGCTAATTTTTTTTTGTTTTCTGTTTTGTGTCCTTCTCTTTTGTAATGCATGCATATGTTTTCACTACATTTTTCTTTTTCATCACAAAAATGTTCTCCCTCCCTCTCGTCTGTGTGTGTGGTGTTATATAGAGATGTAGGAGGGTAAGTTGAGGGGTTGAGGGAAATTAGGGGGTTGCTGGGATAGTTTTTTTTAGGATAAGATCCCTTTTTAAAAAAATAAATAAATAAATAAATAAATTATATATAAAATTAAATAATAATAAGAAGAAGAAGAAGAAGAAGAATAAGAAAATAAGAAAAATATTAAATAATTAATTTTTATACTTAATAAAATTATAATAAAATATAACAAACCTAAAATTAAATATAATTAAGAAAAAAATAAAAATACTAGCTTATTTATAAAAATCTAAATTAAAAGAAAATATTTTTGAAACTTTTTTTTTTTGCATTATTTTAAAATTAAAAATAAGAATGTCCTAAAATGTAACTTTATTTTTTGAATTTTTTTTCACAATTTTTAAAATGAAATAAGAATTAAAATAATATCCGACTAAATATAAATATTTAATATCAAAAAATATATATATTAAAATCGGGGAGGGTCAAAATCACGCGTCTACAGTCGATCTAGACTTTTCCAAGCCTAATTTTTCAAACAGAGATAGGGGCATCAAATTTATACTTGCCCCTAAATCACTTAGTGCATGGACCTCTTTACTCGCATTTGAATGGGAATAGAACACTTCCCCTGATCATTTAATTTCTTAGGGATCCTTTGTTTCATCATAACACTACACTCTTCAGTGAGTGTTATTGCTCCCACATCTTGCAATTTCACCTTCTTAGCCACCACATCTCTCAAGTACTTTGCATACTTAGTCATACTCTGCAGAACATCTAGTAAAGATAAATTGATATGCAACTCCTTGAATGTGTCAATGAACTTTTTGAACAGAGCATCCTCCTTTTCTTTTATATACATTTGAGGGAAGGGTAGTGACAACGTCTTCTTCTTCTCTGGTTCAACAACTTTATCTTTCTAGTACTCAGACTTTCTTAAATTTATAGCATCTTCTTCGGGAACCTGGTTGGTCACCATATCAGTATCAACCTTCTTTATTACCTTGGGAGGTTCTCCTTCAAGCTCCTTACCACTTCTTAAGGTGATTGCCATGACTTATTTTGGATTTTCTGTATTAGCGGGCAAACCACCTTGTTGTTTGGTATTTAACGCTTGTTGTATCTGCCCAACCTGTAACTCTAAATTTCTCTGGGCCGCTTTTTGATTCTGTAATTCCGCTCTTTGACTGTTTAGATCCACAATCAATTATGTTTGACCAGCTAAGATTTTTTTAAACGTCTCTTTTGTTTTGCTCGTAACTAATTCGATTGGACCTGTGGCTGTGGGGTGTTCCGTGGCTAATTAGGTGGCTGAGTTTGCCACTTCATGCTGTAGGCATTACCATAAGCCTTTGAGCATTACCTACATACATTAATGATTCCGGATTTGATGCATACATAGCCACTGCATGACCACTATTTCCATATACCTCACACTAACCTATAGCTTGTTGGATAGCATTGACTGGTTACAGGTTATGTTGATCCTAATTTTACGCTGCTGAATGATGTGTTGATTAAATTTTGGAGTGCAGAAAACTAATCTGATAGGGATGTGAATTGGTCCACCTCCAACACACCCACAATTCTTTTTGTGGAACTTCTAGAATCTGAATGGCACTCTGAATTTCCTTGTGCTATGCGGTTCAACAATGTGTACAACTCATCATAAGTTAGCTCCAAAGCTTGACCACCCGCAGCTGAATCTAGAAAAATCTTTGTATTGTGATCAAGAGCTTCTATATAAATATGAGCAAGTACCTCATTAGACTGTTGGTGATATGGACAATTTCAAAGAAGAGCCTTGAAGCGTTCTTAAGCATGATAAAGGTTTTCATCTGGATTCTATTTGAAGCTCATTATATCACTGTGAAGTCTCATAGTCTTGCTTGATGGGAAGAATATGATGAGGAACTTTCTGGATAAGTCGCCCTATAATGTGATTGAATTGGTTGGCTCTGCATTCAACCACCTTTTAGCTTCCCCCAAAAGTGAATAGGAAAAAAGTGTCATCCTCACATAATCTGGAGTCACCCCAGTTGGAGTGAATGTATTTGTAAGCTCAATGAAGGTATGCAAGTGGACTTGTGGATTCTCGTGTGAAAGCACTGCAAACTATCTACTACTAATAAGAAGCTGCACCATATTGTGTTTCAACTCAAAATTCCCCCAAGTTGTCTGTCTTTGAATTTGGGAAGTCAAGTTCATTGGAAGTGAGACAGCCACTTCCCTAACCTTCCTACCAACTGCTTGTTGTTCATCCATAGGAAGAGTATGTACTTGGTCTTCTTGGAATTACATAATTCTGGGGAGAAGGATTGCTTCTCTCCTGCGTTGATGGTAAAGTTGCTCAGGTTCAGAACTTGGTTCAACCAAGTCGTGATCCGTTGCTAGCTTTCTACTTTGAAAACCTTTTTCCTACAAAAGAAAAACCAAGACCAAGTGTAAAAAACATCAAATAAATATAAAAGTAAAACTAAAATAAACAATTTCTAAATAACAAGTCCCCGACAACAGCGTCAAAACCTTATCACGTTCAAGCGCACACACAAGTATACATAGACTACCAAGTAATATAGTGGCCTTCGAGAAAGCTGAATATCAATCCCACAGAGACATGATTTGGCAACGATTTAATTTCAGTTAACAGTTTAGATTCAATTGATGGAAGTGTAACCAAAAAGAGAGTTTGTAGTTTATAATTGCAAGAAAATAAACAAAATATAAGTAAAGATCTAAAGGCAATCAATAGAAGAAATCCCAGATTTGAAGCACTTCGAACAATTATATTATGTCTTGAACTTCATTCGTTAATCTACTTATCGTGGTTGTTGATTCATTGTATGAATACGATTTCCCAACCTCTAATCATTTACCTAAGTTGAACCTTCCACCTACATCGTTGAGTGGGAATGTAATGATTCACTTAAGTTCTTTACAAATATCATCCTACATATTAATCAAATATGGTATCTAAGTACATCCTTGTCCTATATACTAATTTAAATCTCTTATTTCATAAAGAAAAACAAACCATACTCTGCTTATTCCCATGTTCTATCTCCCTATTCCCTCTCCTGAGTTCACAAGGTCGACAATAGATGTATTCTATGGGTGATCAATCCATAAAATAGTTATAACAAGAATAAGCAAACAACCAACAGTGATAATAAAATCAAACGAATTCAATTCAAAACTATAATACTCATGTTCTTGTCTTCAACCCCAGAAAGAGGGTATTTAGCCACGCATAGTCATAATCGCAATCACAAGGTTGTAGTTAACCAATAAAAATATATATGAACTAAATAAAATTAATAAAAACCTAATTATGAAGTGGTAGAATCCCCTTGATCTCCAAAATATGTCAAAATATATGTAAAAACGTGATATAACATGTATATATAGCATAAGGGTAAGCCAAGTGTGTGTTGGAGTCCAATTGGAGTGAAGCACTCAGGTGTGGAGTGGAGCATGTGTCGTACCCTCAATAGCTATGGAATGGAGCTTGATACGCATACTTTATTGCACATTATCCCAAGTGTGAAGTGGATCATGTGTTGCACCCTCCATAGCTATGGAATAGAGCATACACCGCACCCTTTATTGCACAGCAGCCCAGGGGTAGAGCATGCTCCACACGCTATATTGCACCGGAATGGAGCGTGCATAGCATGATAATAGCATGATGCTACTGGACATATTCAAATATTTTCTAAGGTATTGGACCCCTGAAATAGAGCATGCATCACACGCTAATCGCACGCCTTCACTGGAATTTAACCTCCGAATTTTGGTTAAGTATTGACCCTTCCTCCTTTCATCCCTTGTCTTATGGCGTATTTTCCATGATTTTCAAGATTCTTTACCATAAAAATATCATTATATTCAGATCCAAAATCATCCTACATCATCACACCACATGAATTAATAAGAGAACCCAACACTACACCCATTATGAAGAATCAAACAAGCGCTAAGCTAAGCTAGTTTGCATTGATCTTTCACTTGTTGTTCCAGCTATACACTCACTTAAATTGAACTTTAATCACTCCCAAAAAGTTATTACACTAATAAATAACACATAAAAATCATTTGGAACACTTTATACACAATAGAATCCACCAAAATTAACTAAACAAACACCTAGCTGAAACTAGTAATGCTGGTTTTCCAAGTTGAATTCTAATTGAATATTTTATGCACAAACTTGTTTGGAATTCACTTAAAACCTTATGCACACATGCTTTAACACTTTGTTACACATTTATATCATTATCAACCCATATATCACATGAATTATCCTCCAAACAAGGCTAAAAAGGCTAGAATAGTGATGATAAAATACGTAAATACACCCAACATCAAAGCTCTGCAAGGGCTAAAGTTAATCAACTTAAAAAGAAAAAAGTAGAGTGTATCTCCATAATCTATCCAACTAATTCCATCAAATGAAAATAATAGGACATCAAGTCTAGAGTAAGATGCCCCACCCTTGCTAAAATTAATTACATTATCCCCAGTGCAAAAAAAAAGAAAGTAGAGGAAGGTAGAGACTCCCTGTGGCGCACTAGGCACATGGGTCCATGTCAATGGATGGTCTTATTGCCTTACTAGGAGTCACGTCAGACTGGGCTCCACAACTTGGGTCCACCAATAAGTCAACTCATCATCATCTCGGGAGTGAGAAGTAGCTTTTGCCTTGCCCTTATCTGGAGCATCCCATGACAAATTTTCCTTGATCATATACCTATGAAAAGAAAATAACAACACAAAAGATAAAAGATAAAACGTGCTTTTGGATTTTTTTATCTATTAAGAAGGAATGTAAAGTTAAAGAAAAACTTAGGTGGATGCAAGGTAACTTTACCATTACACTTCACGGTATTCCTTCCTCACAACACTCAACTCTTTGAACTCGACATTGTCGCATATTTGAACTCAACATTGTTGTACATTCATTACATATCACCTATTCTATCTCATTAATCATTCATGGCACCAATAGAATCATAAATGATCCAATACACTTAAGAATGGTGTCACCCAATCTTTCATATGGAAAGGCAAGCATTTAAGTCTCTCGGATTACTCAGACTTCACCCGAGTATTCTATGATAAGCACATTTATCGCTCACACTATGGACACAACATTCATCAATAATTTAAACCAAAAACCACTGATTTATTAACATTTAACACAAATTGGACTTAAAACTATGCTCCAAAAGTGATAACATAATGCCCCAAGAAAGTTCACATTAACCATTAAGCATATAAGACATTTCTCTCTTATCGACATTTTAATAAACATGTGGTGCGCATGAAAGGTAAGAGCTTAAAAAATAGAATAAAAACACATGTGAGCAAGCTCAATACACCAATTCATCATCAAATAGACCATTGGTAATCGTACTCACCCAAATAGATCACTACCATTCAATTTAGTCACAAAACATCAAGTGGGAATTTTATCAAACACGTGGTGTACTGGTTTAAAAAAGCAAGAATTTCCAAACTAGAACATAAAACAAGGCACATGCTACAATATATTTATCCCAACAACTATATTCTGCCAATATAAGCTCAAACTTATCAAATTTAAACTAAAAGAAACCATGAAATGTGAACATCAATTTATACTTGAAAGAGAGTTCAAAGTTAAAACCATAAAAGATCATTATATTCATTTGTTTTGAGAGAGGAGAAAAATGAAATAATGTCCAATTTTATGATTTTGGGGTTGCATTCTTGAGTTAAGAGATTGAGAGTTTTAATTGAGGTTGAAAATGTGTGAAATTCCTTCAGCAAATTGGCTCAAAATAGCCCATAAGCATGCACCATTATTGGACCTGCACCTGGACTGCTCTAGCAGCTCCAACATAGGTCAAAATAGATTTTATGGATAGCTTTGTGGCCTTACTGGGTTCAAGATATGCTTTCCCTGCATCTGAACTACTTAAGCCGGTCCAGTGTAGGTCAAAGCAATACCACCGACTTGATCCTGACTTGATCCTCTCATAGATACGCTCCAGGTGTGCTGGACTTACGCCAGGACTTCTTAAGCATGTCTAGCACAATTCAAACCAGATTGCTGCAGTGATTTTATTCCACCATCAGCTTACCTGCAATCCATAAGTGTTGGACCTACGCCTGTACTACTTAAGTATGTCTAATGCAGGTTAAAATAATGTGTACCAATGATGTTCAGCTTACTTTTTGGCTGACCTGTGTTCCTTTTGCTTATGGCCTGCACTAGGCCTGCTGAAGTAGGTTCAATGCAGGTCTAAGCAGTAGGCATGGCATGACTATTTTTTCTCCACATATTTAGCTTTGGGGCTTAGTTTTGAGCCTCCGAACCTACCTTCCATTATCCCAATTTTGCAATCTTACTTGCAATATCCAAAAATAAGATGAAATTAGTGTAAAAATATTAGAAAACATCAAGAAAAATCCCTTGGGTTGCCTCCTAAGAAGCGCATCACTACTTGTTCACTCATCATTTATGTCTCCACTTAGAAGATTTAAATCTTCAGCCCAATTGTAGATCAACATATCTTTGAGATACTTGGGTAAAAGGTAAGGACGCAACGATATTAATTTTATCTCTCCACTTTGAAGACTTTAACCTTTTACCCAAATTCATATCAAACTTCCAAGTAGGATCGTTAGGTATTGGTGAGAACATAAATCAACCAGTAGGTAAACATTGGATTTTGCACTTGTTGGCCTTCAAGTGAGGGACGTTATTTCACCGTTTTGGAATAAGAAACTTCAAAATGTAAGGATTTTGTTCCTCATCTCTAAAATTCATCATTTTCTCGGTTGGTTCGACTTTAATCACATCCACTAAGCATAACATCAAAAAGTGGTTGGTATGAGGTCATCTTCCCAATTCTGGAGTAGCATTCTTCTTGAAATTCTCACCCCGATATAAACTAGAGCCTTCATGAAGAATTTGCTTGGCTTTTTATTGCAACTCCAGTATCACTTCTTCAATTTTGGCATCCTTTATTATTTTTAGTTTGGCTGGTTGAAAAATTACCATAAATTATTCAACATCAAGTTCATCCTCATCTTCATTGGAAACTATTTTAACACGATCATGCATATTTATTTGATTTTGAGCACCACATGTTTCAATTCTTGTATTCAATTCAGATTTAATTTTTGAATGGCCATTTCATATTTAATCTATACTTGACATTTCTCAATATGCAATTTGAAGGATTCATCCACCATCAGTAACACACTATCAAGTTGACCATTATGTACTTCAAGTTGTTGAGTTTGATTCATTAGCCATTCTTTGCTCATAATTTCTTCCTCGTTAATTTTTTCTTCAGTTTGAGACTCAATAATCTCTTGAAAAAGTCCTTCCATTGAGAATTTGATAGTTTTAAAAACTTCATCATCACCATATTGGACTAAGTCCCACCATTTAGCTAAGACTTATCCATGTTCTCTATTATTCTCTATTGTGTCCTTCAACATCTCCTCTATTTGCTTTCTTGGAGAGTCTGAGATTTCTTCTTCTTCTTCTTCTAGTTAAGCCATTTATTCATCTTGGTAACTTTCATTTGAGTCGTCACACATTTTTGGCTTAACCACATGGATTGATATCTCTTCTTCATCAACCTAATTTTAAATATTGGGAATATTCATAGCACTTGAAAGATCAGCATCCTTACCTAATTCTTTTTATTTTTCACTTTCCTTTCCATATGCCACCATAGATTAATGCAAGAGATGCATGTCCTCCCCCATTTTAGTCACCCGGTCCAAGATATTTAGAAGCATTGCTTCAATACCTTTGTACCCGGCACATTGTTCTTCCTTTGTCACATTATGAGACCTATCAAACTCATAAGAAGAATTAGAATTTTCATTAGGATAACTAGGGGAAGGGCATTTGGACAATCACTTCAATGTTCATCTTGACCACCACATAAAGAACAATCATACTCTTAATAGGATTGAGATAATGCACACATCTCTTTTTAGGGAGCATATTTAAAATTTTGTCAAAAGTGGGGCCCACTATATTATGGACATAGATCATCAAGATAAGATTTGCAACCATCAAACTTATTTTTATTCCATGATTTCATAGTGACAAGAAGACAAAAAACAATCTAACATAAGAAACAAAAGAAAATTACAAACACATATTCACAAGTTTGAATCAAAGCAAGTAAGCTAAAATTCCAAACTAACTCAATACGCTAAATTATTCCGCAACAATTGCGTCATTTTTTATAATGATCAGATTACACTCTTGGATAGATGTAGTGGACGTTGTCAATATATTTACCCAACAAAGAGTGGGCTTCAAATCCACAGGGAACAATGTGAGTGGTGATCGAGTAAGTTCTAAATGAAAGAAACTTACTAAATTTAAATCTAAGATACAAATATTTGGGGGTTTGTTTGAGTGTTTTAAAAAATATAACAATTTCTACACTTTTAGAAGACTAACTCGAGGCTAAGAATAATTAAAATGTAATCAATTAGGAGGGATCTTGGGGCAATGCCATTCTAGGTGCGAACTCATACATAAGTTATTGAAAATTTATTCAAATTTAGCTAGGAATCATGGGTAGGCTAGATTTAGAGGTATTGGTATCAATCTTTCAATAAAACATCAAATTCACAATTGGGTTCTTTCAGAACACCTCATAAGGGTAACAATTTCACCAATTTATTGCCTCAATTAAAGTTCTTATTTCTAAGAGATGTTATTAAATAAAATAATTCAAGTTTTTATTTATATTTATTCCTCACCCATATCCCCCCTTTCATGGATGATATGGGTTAAAAGGTAATTGGGGTTTGCAACCCCCAATTCTTTGTTAAATCATGGAATAAATGCAAAACCCATAGTAAATAGATAATTAGGAAGATAAATAAACAACACCCATGCACTAATCACAACTTATTCAAGCAAAACCCTAAGATGAAGAATTAGCTACTCAAAAAGATTGAAAGTAAATATATACCAAAATTTCCACCAAATTGATTCATGACAAATAAAGATAATGCAAATACAAACTTTAAATTTCAATGAATCTTCAATGGAAATTGCTAATCCTTCACTTATGAATCACTCGAATGTTTTCTTAGCATAAGAGTGGTGCAATAATGTTCGAAGCTAAAAATAGATGGAATATAAGATGAAAGATAAAAGATAATGAAAATAATCAAAAACCCTATTTAATCCCCAATTCTATATTTGCCAAATATTACAAAAATATCACCTTGCTCTTGATCTTCTTGAGTAGATCCAAAGCAGATGAAGAGCGGGTGGAAAGTAGATCCAAAGTATATGCAATGCGGATGCAAAGCAGATGGCTTTTTTCTTTCATATTTGAGCATTTTTTAACTTTAATGACCTGTTTATCTTCTCTTTTCAACCTTTACCTCACAAATGAGCATTAAGTATGAGATTAATATCAACTCAATGACTAAACATGATAATTTAAGTTAAAATCTACTAGCAAGTCATCAAATTGATGAATTATTAAGTGGGTGATTGGATTAGATTAATTTTTGAAGAGGCTCATTATTCCAAGTATTCCATTTATTCGAGAGTGGCTAGGATGTATCGTGATTTGAGACAATTCTTCTAGTAGGATGGTATGAGGAAGGATGTAGTGGATTTTGTAGCTCATTTCCTATGTTTCTAGCAGGTGAAGGTCGAGAATTTGAGTCTTGGTGGCTTACTTCAAACATTACCTATTCCTAAGTAGACATGGAAGTGGATTACTATGGACTTCGTGACTGGCTTGCCTCAAACTTTTTGTGTTTGTGATAGTGTTTGGGCCATCATGGATCAATTAACTAGATCTACTCATTTCATTATAGTTCAGGTTTCTTTTAGTGTTAAGAGGTTGACCCATATCTATATTCATGAGATAACTCGTCTTCATGGTGTGCCAGTGTCTATCATCTTAGATAAAGGTTTGGTGTTCACATCTCACTTTGAAAGACTTTATAGGAGAATTTGTGTACCCATGTTGATCTTAGTATAACTTTTCACCCCCAGGTAGGTGGCTAGTCAGAGCAGACAATTCTTGTTAACGGCTTGCTCATCTTCTCTTTTCAACCTTTACCTTACAAATGAGCATTAAGTAGTCAATGAATAAACATGATAATTTAAGATTAGAAAGTACTAGCAATTTGTCAAATTGATGAATTATCGAGTGGGTGATTAGATTAGATTGATTTTAGAGGAGGCTCATTATTCTATCTATTTTATTTATTTGAGGGTGACTAGGATCATGATTTGAGACAATACTACTAGAGGGGTGGTACGAGGAAGGATGTAGTGGATTTCAGAGCTCATTACCTATGTTGCTAGCAGGTGAAGGCCAAAAATTTGAGTCTTGATGGCTTACTTCAAAGATTACCTATTCCCAAGTAGAATGGGAGTGGATTACTATGGACTTCATGACTGGCTTGCCTCATACTTTTTGTGTTTTTGATAGTGTTTGGGTCATTATGGATCAATTTACCAAATCTTCTCATTTCATTCTAGTTTGGGTTTTTTTAGTTCTAAGAGGTTGGCCGGTATCTATATTCGTGAGATAGTTCATCTTCATAGTGTGACGGTGTCTATCATCTTAGACAGAGGTTCAGTGTTCACATCTCACTTATAAAAGACTTTTTAGGAGGAGTTGGGTACCTATGTTGATCTTCATACAACTTTTCACCCTAGACCAGTGGCCAGTTGGAGTAGACAATTTAGATTTTGGAGGATATGCTCCATGCTAGTGTTATGGACTTTGGAAGTCAGTTGGAGAAATATCTAACTTTAATGGAGTTTGAGAAAATTAATAGCTATCATTCCAGTATTGAAATGGCTCCTTTCCAGGCTTTTTATGGTAGGCATTATTGCTCTCCAATTGGTTTGTTTGAGGCTTTCAAGGATAGATCTCGAGGTACGAGTCTTTATATCGAGTTTGAGTCATTTAGGATAGACTTCAAGTGGCTAAGAGTAGACAAAAGTGATATGAGGATTGTAGACTTCATGCCTTGAGATTTAGTGTTGGTGATCGAGTCTTTCTTTGTATGTTGCCCATGAAGGGTGTGATTAGGTTTGGCAGAAGGGGCAAGCTTAGACCAAGATATATTAGACCTTTTGAGATTCTATGCACTATTAGGGATGTGGATTATAAGTTAGCATTACCCCCAGATTTATCAATTATTCATCTAATTTTTCATCTCTTCATGCTTTAGCGTTACGTTTCGAATGAGTTTCATGTCATTCGTTGGGATTTTATTTAGTCAGATTATAGGTTGTCTTATGTTGAAGAGCCTATCTCCATTCTAGCCAAGGATGTTAGATGATTGCATTCTAGGGATATTCCAGTCGTTAAGGTACAGTGGAGACACCGACCTATAGATGAGGCTACTTGGGAGTTTGAGCGTATGGTAGTTATCCCTAGCTTTTTACTATTCAATTATTTCTCTTGCCTTTAGTTCGAGGAAGAAATAGATTCTTAGTAGTGGATGGTATAATGATCTAATTTTTGGTGATTCTTTGAGTTATTTATTTTTATGTGATTTGATCACTTTATCCCTCTCATGGTTGCTTTGTGGTATTTTTGGGGTGTGGAAATGGTTGGCACGATTCCTAATGAATTTCAGTGTGATTTATGCGAGATTGTGGTTTTGGTGTTAAAAGAGCTTATTAGTTGACTTCAATTCATATTTATTGATTTGTGCATCGAATGGTAAAATAGACTGTGCTAGGAGATCTAGAATGTCCATTTTAGGTTTAACATGGTTGGTCTGGTTTTATAGATTTTATATCTCATGTCAACCATCGATTTGAAAAGTTGTGAAATTGGATTTAGCTTTGTGAAAATGACTTCTTTTTCAAAAAATTGATATCGCCATTGATTTCGAACCATCAAATTTAGCCTAGTAGCGGATTTTATTGGTGCTCTCGGGATTCCAGATAAATCCTGAAGGGTCCACTTAAACGACCTGGTAGCCAGCTGGAGGTATCGCTTAAGCAACTCCCACGGCGTAGGCGTCTGTCGCTTAAGTGTCAGCCAAGCCGCTTACACAACAAGGCGGTCATCGTATAAGAGACACTTGATCACTTAAGCAATGGCTGCTTAAGCAACCTGATGGTCGCTTAAGCGATGCCTGGGTTGGTTATATACCCCCTTTTCACTTTTTTTCATTATTTTGAAACTTAGAGCTTTGGGTTTCAAGTTTTTGGGCTATTTATTCCATTTTAAAGCTTGCGTAAACTCCAAATCCCTAATTCAATTACTTTTCCTTGGTTTTTATCATTTAAGTCTTGTTAAAACTTGGGTTTAAAAGTGAAATCTGGGGGTTTTAGCCCAAAAGGCCTAAATTAGTAATTTCTTGATTGAAACCCTAATTTCAACTCGCTTTTACTTTGGCTTTCTTTAAGTTCCTTTAATCATGACAAATATATTTTTGGGCAAAAAATTTAGTTTTACCCTTTTTTTTGAAAACTTATTTCGGAGGTCCTTTTTTATCCCAACCCGAAAATGGATAATATAAATATCATTGGCTTTTTTTTAATGCGTAGATTTTATATTTGTGTATTTTTGTTGATTTTAGGTCCTTTTGTGAGGAAAAAAAATCCATAATAAAGATTTCTTGGATCGATTTTCGACATTTGAGGTAGGTTATGGCTTAACTTTCTTCATATTAGGCTGGGTAGTTAAAATTGATATATAATCATGTTGTAGGTGTGGGAACTAATCATGAAAATGGCTTTATAATTGTGTTGTGCCTATATGGAGCTTATGTTTTTGCTATTTGGTGGTTTTGAGACATTATTTGCTATATATGATCGTGTGAGGTATTATGTAATATTGTTGACCTTGTGTATGTATATTTCGTTGTATTCTTTCTGCTGAAAAAGTCTAAAATGGATTCTATGTGGTATAAATGAAATTTTATTTTGTATTTTACTCTATTAACATATGGATTACATTGGATTCGTGGAGGGTTGGCCTATTGAGTAGATTTTTGGCTCACATGATTAGGATATTAGTTGGATTTAAAAATTTCATTCTAGTTGATTGTGAGCATTACATATTCATATCATATACTTTCATAAAATATTGGTACCACTGTGGAAATACTGAAAACACTGGCTTTGTGACGTCATTATAGACCATCTGCCGATGTATGTTCCGTAAGGAGTTATGAATGTTGGTACTGGATATTGGATTGTATATGGGTTGATGAACCCCCTATGATTCCTACTTTGGGATCATAGCTCTGTAGGTATATATAGAGGTTGTGCGATAACCTCATGCATCACATCATCATCTTCTTCATTGAATTTTTACACATTGTGTAAATTTTGTGTTGTGTTTATGTTATTGATGTGATATCTATCTGTTTGTACCTCTTTTATATGTTGATTTGATGTTTTATCCATTGTGTTGCTTTCTCGTACTTGTATTTGGTATATGTGTATATTGTAAAACTTTCAGTGGAGTGTGGGCTACCGTTTGGGACATGATCTGATTGCAGATGACGTGCCCATAATGTGTATTTTATATGTTTTATTTTTTACTTTGCTCAGTCGGCCTATGATACCTACTGAGTACAAGTGGACTGTACTCACCCCTACTACGCTCTTTCGATGAAGATCCAAATACGAGTGCACTACAAGGTAACTGATTTAGGTTGTATCTGGAGTATATTCGAGGTAGTGGTTGATCTATGCTTCCAAAGTTAATCCTACTACCTCTTCTTATCTATTTTATGTCTTGTTTTGTATTTTGAAATAGATTATGAACCTTTTAGACTTTCATTGTAACTTTTGACATTTGCGATGTATTTAGTAGTTCTTACACTGTGACACTAGGTTTTGGGAGATTGATGGTATTATAGTTATTTACTTTCCATTTTTATTACTAATGTGTGGTTCAACTTCGTTCTAGAAGTCTTGGCTTAGGTTTTGGTACTGATTTTTCATTTTATACTAGTTTGGGTGAGAGGCTTACTTGTAAAGGTTGTCGTGACAAGTGCCATCATGACCCTTAATTTTTGAGTCATGGCACCAGATTTCCATATGATGCTCTAGTCTTTGAATGTTAACCAAAGTCAATCACTTCAACTCTAAAACCTTCTAAAATTAAAAAAAAAAAACCACTTTAATCTTAGTTAAAACACCTTTACTATACCACCCACTCCCTTATATCACAAATACCAAAAAAGCAAATTCAAAGAAAGGATAAATGGACAAAATATGCAAACGCTAAAAATCACAATTAAGGATGCTACAATGAAGTAAGGGTATTTATCGATCAGTTCAATTGGGTATTGTATATTATCAGTTTGATTTATCAATTTTTAGTTTGTAAATACCTAAACTAATAAAAAACCAATAAAATATTTATTATTGGTTTTCAGTTAATCAATTTTTGGTCCTTAATGATTTATCTTTTAGTTTAACTGATAAGACAATGATCCTTTATCTTTTTTTTTGTTTTCCTTTGTTCTATATACGTTGTTTTCATGCATACAAGTCTACACGAATCACAAGTAAATTGTAACACACCAAAACTTCAGGCTCAATCTCAGAGTTTAAGCCAGAAAAATTCTAGATTTTCATCAACACAACCTAAATTCACACGTTATAGGTTGATTGTATTGGTCATACATTGGGCTCGTACTATACAAGACCTAAGAGTATACTTTTTTCTCTTAGAAGACATGGGTCCAAACCTCGAGCTATGGTTTGAACCATGATCCGTGGAAAGCATTCCTGGTTGTCAGACTAGAAGTCATGAGTACATAACATTATCCGTGATTTAGAAGCACGATTCATACTACAGCTCGTGAAGTTCGTTTTCCAAAAATTTTAACAATCATTTAAAATAGATTTTTCCAAAATCCCGCCAACTTTTAAACTATCAAAACCATAAATATAATTATGATAAGATTATTGGATGTGATTTTAGGTTATAAGAAGTCCCTAACATCTAGTTGAGTTGAAAACTCCTCTACGGGCTAAATTTTAGTATAACATTCTAGTTGGGTCAAGTTCAAATGATCATTCTTCCTATAATATAAAGAGTTATGTGTCTTAATACATACCAAATTAAATATATTTGAATTTTTTACCAACTCCACGGATCGTTGGTCAATTTGATCAAAGATCTAATAATTATGGACATTTTAGTGAAACACTGTCCAACTATTAGTAACTGCGACCTTAATCACGAATCATGGGTTTATACTATGAACTGTGGGTTCAAACCATGACCTCTGCACTAAAAAATTTAGCAACTTTTCAAAATAGTTCTTTAGGGATATTTTGATCTTTTCTCACTCTTAACCCCAACCTACGTCGTTTTAGATTCTTTTGATGCAGTTTAAGAGGGGAATAGTTGACCTATTCCCTCATTCTCATAGACAAACACTTAAAGGGAAAAACAAAAGAGCGATTCAAGTCCTTTCAAGTATAAGCCTAGGGTTCTTCTCAAAGCCAAATTCTTAAGCCGTCTTTCTAAGTTTTCTTCAGTCTAGGTAAGTGGGTATTCAATTGGGGATTCCTTTCACCCTTATGCCAAAATCTAATTTAAAATTATGATTTTTAGTTATGATATTATTATCTTATGAACTACGGGTGACACTCAAGTATGTCAAATTCTTGAATTTTAGTTTCCTTATGATATTCTATTATTATGGTTCCCATTTAAAGTTATTATGCATGATTTTCATGGCTTTAACTAAGTTATTTTAGTAACTGAAGAATTATTCTTGTTTTAAGACTTCAACTTATTTTAGAACGGATTTATATGATTTGATAGATTTCAATCTATTTTGGTATGGCATGCAGTGTTATGAACATACAAACCCAATATTCTTGATTTTAGTATGAATAAAGATGATCAGATTTAGTGTACAAACCATCAAAATATTATCAATTTTAAAATAAGTTCTGATTCCAAACGTAGAGTCTCAGTTTTTATGAGCTATCGATATAAATTAGTTTGGGAGTAATACTTAGCACTGAGTTGGACTGGGGTTCAACGCACCCAAGTTCCAGAGTTATGTGTCACTGTAGGCTTACTTAGCCCTCCCAGTTGGGCATCATTTTAGACTAGCGGTACCACGCTAGCCATGTCTTTATACCCTGACAAGATATATTGGGTCCTCTCGATGGAGCGTATACACAAATTCCACGTTTACTCACGTGATTTATGCCGGTTAACAAACTCAGTTTCAGTATTTGTACATGACTCTTAATTTAGTTTTACTTGCATTTAATATATGACGTTTCAGATTATCATTGCATATCAATATTTATGTATTTCATAAGGGGTCATTGTATTACAATTCATCATTTGCACTCAGCTTTCATTCAATACAGCTTTACAGCATGTTCAATATTAATTTTAAATTAATAAAATATTTATGCTTCTACGATTTTTTGATTTTCAAAAAATATGTTTTATATCTCATAGTATTTCTACAGACATGATTTAGTTCATATTACCATAAATGATTTATGTCTTTAATTTTAAAAGCATGATTTAAGTGTTGTTCATTATTATTACATATATCACATGCTCAGTATATTTAAAATACCGATCACATACTTTTCTCGCCCTACATTTTTTTATCATGTTGGTATCAGTGCTAGCTCACGTCATCATGATCAGATAGATCGCAACTTTCTGTCAGCAGGTAATGAGTTCTCCTTATTTAAAAACTCCAGTCAATTAGTAGTCATTGAAATCTATTTTAATTAGTTCATATATATTAATTAAAGATAGTTTAGGGGTCATATCCCGATTAAATGCATTCAGTATTAGTAGAGACTTCATAAATAGTTAGTTAGAATTGTTGTTTTAGTTCTGATTTCTTTTTTAGATTACAGATGTTGTCAAAGTTGTAAGCAGTGATTATGAACATGTTAGTCCATGATCTTGCTTTCTTATAGTATTTTCTAGTTTATATATTTTTTATTTAGGAGCTCATGAATCATGTCAGTGTCATCAATTATGGTTCTAAACATCGTGTTACGTCTAGTGTGTAAATTAGGATCGTGACACAAATACAAATTCAAATAAGTTATTGCTAAAATAAATTTATTTATTTTTTAGCTAAGTAGCAAATGTAGATGCAAAATCACTGTAGCAATATCTCTCTCTCTAAAAGAAAAATCAGTTCACAGTGCATGTTGATGGGTAGAACCCCAACAAGGCAATGATTTCAAAAAGAAAACAACACCAAGATAATGACTATGAAATGTACAAGAAATAGAGTTTGTATTTAAAATATAAGGAACTATTACAATTAGGGATAAAAGATAATTTAGCATAATCATGTTAGATTATCAGTTTAAGTTTTAACTAAAATCTTAGAACCAACAATTGAATTGATAGCCAGTAATAAAATTAACAAAAACGTATAATAATTGTTAACTTAATAATCCGATACTGATAAACCACTAGTATATTTTTCAGTTCGGTTCATCAATTATATTGAGTTTGCACACCTCTAATATGAATGGAAACATTTTTCATAAAAAAAAAATTCGAGAAAATTTCTTACTTAATCTAATATCTGATAAATAAATAAAAAATATTATTTTAAGTGTATTTATATATAATCTAGCAAATATTATGAGTGCAGATGTGTGGGGAGTGAGGATTAAGGGGTGGTAGGGGGTAGAATTTCCAAGAAGTGAGGGTTAGGGACGTTGGGTGGGTGGAGAGGAGACAATAAACTTGCAATAAATTTATTTTCTCTACTTGCATTAGGAAGTTATTTTTCTCATTTTTAAAGAACTTGTATTCTTAGAAGATATTTTGACCAATCAAATATGAGAAAACTAAAAGATATACATTTTTTGTTTCTTATCGAGAACAAACATACCTTAATCTAAATTTAGATACTGCTCTTTTTGTTTTAGTTTGTTTGTTCCATTTTAACTTGACATGAAATTTAAGAATTTTTTAAAATTTTATGATTTTAAATTAAAAATATGTCAAATATAACAAAATATTTTTTAATCACGTGACTTTAATCATGTTATGTGAAAAGTAGCTACAAAAAGTGTTGCCAAAATAAAAAAAGTGATATCTTCCAAATGGGGATAAAAAAAATAAGACAAACAAATTGGGGTAAAACTACAGAAATGACCCTCATAATAGGTGGCCTTGTTTTCTTTGTCTCTCAGAAGAAAAGTCATACAAAACTAGCTTTCCTTCTTTTTAATATATAGAACAAATATTTATTTGCTTCTTTATACCTCAAATTATTCTAAAAAACTGTATACTTATTTATTTTTCAACTTCAATTTTTTTTAATCTTTTCTATTTTACTTTAATTTTATTCTTTTTTTCTTAACCCTTACTTTTTTTCTTTTCTACCTCTCAATTTCTATGTTTTTTTAAATTTTTTTTCTCTTTTTATACTTTGATTATTTCTTTTTAAATTTTTCTCAACCTTTATTTTCTTTTCCTTTTCTTCTCTCAACTTCTATTTTTTTCTCTTTTTTAATTTTCTTTGATATTTATGTTTTCTTTTCAAATAATTTTCTTCAATTTTTTCTTTTTTCGCAACTTTTGTTTTTTTTATTAAATTCATTCGAAACAACAAGTTACACCCCATGAGTGAGAGTTGACACTATCACATTGTGTCTTGATTTATGATATATTTTTATAAATCTTACTTTAGAGGCAAGACTTAGGATTTTCAAACAACAAGTTACATCTCATGGAAAAAAGTTGACACTACTACATTGTGTTTTTTGTTTATGAGATGTACTATAACTCTTACTTTAGAGGTAAGACTTGAACTAACTTTCAAACAACAAGTTATGTCTCACAGACAAGAATTGATGCTACCACATTATGCATTAATTTATGATATTCTACAACTCTTACTTTAGAGGCACGACTTATCCCAAGAATTTTCAAACAACAAGTTGCGTAGTCAACACTACCAGCCATGTTTTTGACTTATGAAATGCTCTATAACTCTTGCCTTAGAGGCAAGGCTTAGACCAAGGATATCAAATAACAAGTTGGCCCCATGAGCAAGAGTTGACATAACCACATTGTGTATTAATTTATGAGAACCTATATAACTCTTACCTTAGAGGCAAGACTTAGACCAAGGGATTTCAAACAACAAGTTGTGCCCTATGGGAAAGAGTTCACACTACGCATTGTGTTATAATTTATAAGATGTTCTTTAACATTTGTCTTAGAAGCAAGATTTTACCCAAGGACTTCCAAACAACAAGTTATGCCCTTGAGTAAGAGTTGACACTACCACATTATGTTTTAATTTATGAGATACTCTATAACTCTTAATTAGAGGCAAGATTTAGCCCACAAATTTTTAAACAATAAGTTACACTCCTTGGACAAGAGTCGATACTATCACACTATCTTAATTTATAAGGTGTTTTATAATCAAGGACTTTCAAAAAATAAGTTATGTCTCATGGGTAAGAGTTGATACTATCACATTGTGTCTTGATTTATGAGATATTTTATAACTCTTGTCTTAGAGGCATGACTTAGTCCAAGAAATTTCAAAAAGTAAGTTACGCCCCGTAGGCAAGAGTTGACACTACCACATTGTGTCATGGTTTATATGATGTTCGATAACCCTGGCCATAAAGACCAGACTTAACCCACAAGTTATGCCGCAAGGGTTGACGCTATCACATTTTATCGTGATTTATGAGATACTCTATTAGTTTTGCCCCTAAGGTAAGACTTAACCAAAAAACCTCCAAAAAAAAAAAGTTACGCCTAATGGGAAAGTGTTGACATTACCATATTTTGTCTTGATATGTGAGATATTTAATAACTCTTGACTTAGAGGCAAAATTTAATTGAAGGATTTTCAAACAATAAGTTATACCCCACAATCCAAATTTGTCACTACTACATTGTGTCTTGATTTATGAGATGTTCTATAATTTTTGTCTTAGAGATAAGATTTATCCCAAAGAATTTCCAAACAAACATGTCATGTCTTTAAATTTACTTCGATGTATGCCCTTAAAAGAAAAATAAAGATTGAGACAAATGAATTACAAAAAAGAGAAATGAAGAAATAAATAATGTTTAAGAAAAAAATAATAAAAATTGAGACAAATAAATTAAAATTTTAAAAAATTAACAAAAAATAAAAATTGAGGGACACATGAGCATATAATGTTTTAAAATACTTAGGAGCCGTTTGGTAGGATGTATTACTTTGATAATTCATATATTAAAGTGTAGTATTATTTAATACATTGTATGATAAAAATTTTTGGAGCAATGTATAACTAATAGATGGATTAATTATACACCTTACATAGTATTATAAGGTGTATAACTAATACACCCAATTTGATGGGTTAGTAATTCATGGAATACAATCCATGGATAAATAAAAATAAAGACAAAAATATCCTCAAATTCCTTTAAAGCTTATCTAAATCTTTTTTGTTATAAATGTACTTACATTACAGTGAATGTCTATTAAGAATATAGATAAGATCTATCAAGATCTAATAATATCTATCAAGATCTAGTTGATATCTATCAGGATTTGAAGTATATGTCTTTTAGTTAGAAACTAGAAGTATTTTCTCCAGTAAATAGAGGGATTTTGTTCATCGTATTCTCAATCTTATGATCTCTCATCCCTCATGAGACATAAAGAAGTCTCCCCCTCTTCTCTCTATTTATTTTTGTTGTTCTTAGTTTATATTTCATAACATTTTTCAATTTATTTAATGTGAATTATTTCTTTTTAATTTATCAAGATGATAATATCCCTCCAAATAATTTTATTCATAGAAAAACTACTTCGTTAACGTAAAAATACTCGCTGGTCAAAGCTCGAAAATAAATTGCATGTTTGCATACAAACTTTAATTTGTACATAGAATATATTACAAATAAAAATAATTTTTTTGCTTAGCTTTAACACTCCATATAACACAATTTTATGTTAGCAATGATTCTACTGTTTCATTCTAAAGTACATGTACCTTTCTCCAATTTAAGAACATCACAAAGTGGAAACAACAAACAAATGATGAACAAATAAAGAAAAGATAACCAAAAAAATAATTTCTGTAAGTGAATGATTAAATCTTAAAATTCCATAATACTTAGTTATAATTTGACAACAAAATGTAAATTCAGACATATCAGTGTTATACACATCAGGTGTGAATAAATTTTCAACATAATTCACCTTTGAATTTACGAATATTATTAATTATATTTTTGACTTATTTTTATTTTTAAAAAAGAATAAAGTTATGAATTATATTGTTGATTTATTTAATTTTAAAAAAAGAATAATAAATCCTTACAAAGAAAATACACAAAGTTATAATATATCGAAAGTATTTTTGTAAACAAATAATATTATTTTTAAAATGTAACAATACATATTATTTTTAATATATCAAATCAAACATGACATAAAAAATAATCTTAGCATTACTAATTCCAGCATTGCTAATCTTAGCATTATTAATACATCCTATTTATTATTATCTTATACTCCCTCCGTCTCAAATTATTCGTCTCAAATTGAGATGATACATTGATGTCTAATTTACTATAGTACCTCTATTAAATGATATTTACATTTTAATTTGAAGAAAAAGTAATTAATATAAAAAGTCAATATAAAAAAAAAATTGATCTTTTTTTATTAATAAAAAAAAAAATTAAATTAAAAAATTTGAGACGAATAATTCGGAGCTCACTCTATCAAACCATCTAAAGGTGCAACGATTAAAAAAAAACAAATTATCACTGTTGGGTCATCCACGCAATTTCCGGACAAATTGGAACATAGTAGTTATAAAAAAAAAATTAGGGAGAAGTTTTTGGTTGGGCAGATGGCTTGTCTGTTTATTTGCCAAGTGGAAGCACACGTTGCATTCACTTTATAACCGCCTAACTTCTACCGCCACCTTTTAAGTTCTAACCTCTATCCATTCCTCCCGGTGGATCTCCATTGCTTTTTTTTTTTTTTCGCAAGAACAAAAATGGGTATTCTCTCAGCAGTGCACCTGAAGAAAATGAAGCAACCAATGAAGAAAGGCAGTAGCAAAAGGAAGCAAGTTTTGAAGAAAGTTTTTGATTATCTCATGTCTGACACTTTTATGTTTGCACCTTTGTGTACTTCCCCTTTCTATGGTCAGTATTCTTTTCCAGGAGGAATTAATGGGGAAGATAAACCCTTGGAGGGAAATGACAAGAAGAACCTCCATTTGGTTACTAAAATTGGGGATTATTTGAAGGCTGATACCTACATGTATGCTCCCTTGCTTATTTCCCAAAGGGATGTGCTTCTATCTAAAGGTACAATCTTTGACCTACATGTATGTATTTTTGTGTGTTTGTGTACAATTTGAATTCAAGGCTAATTTGCTCTAGGACCAGAAGAAGAGATGGACAGAAAAAGATCTTTTGATGTGATAAAAGGAGGGACGGATGAAGCTGGTAGGAAGACGGTTAGTGTGGTTAGCAAAGATCACAACATGGATACTATGGTCACCCGTACTCGGCTGCGTAGAGAGACTCTGAAGCACATGATCTATCAAAACTGCTGACCTTTATTTCCCCAGTTACGTCCTCAGGTCTCTAATTTCTCTCATTTAATTTTCATGCATTATTTGGATTCTTGTTTAGTTTGATTTTCTAAGTGGAAGAAATACTTTAGGGGCTAGGTTGCTCGGATTTTGGTTCAGGTGTCTCTCTGATACGTGTAGAGGTTGGTCGGATCCTTCCTTTTCTAAACTTTAAGATTTAGGTGATCTAAATACAAATATGGGTGCAGTATTCGGCTAAAAATAATTTAGATATCTAAAGATAGAGCTATATCTCTAAATTATTACGAGGCATTATGTGAAAAACTAAAAGGGTATTCTGAGGAGAAAATAAAGATCAAGATGAGAATTCCAAAAGGAGATATAAGAAACAAGACTAATATAGAAATTTTTATATTCAAGGTATTCCATTTTATTTAATTTTACCTTAAGCTTTTGTGTCAAAATTCTTGGTGTTGGTGATATTACAAATAAAATTGCAGTGATATTACAATTGATTACAACTGAAAGTTACAAATGAATAAAAGAAAAAATATCATTTCTTCTTCTATGGCCGAGGAGCAGAGATTCAAGCCCACTGCGGTAATTATTTTTCCGATCCAGCAGTAATACTCATTAACCTGTTCCCTCCAGGATACAACAGCCTATACACAATATAACTCAATACTCTAGACTGGAATTGAGTTCAAGGCTCTCACAATAAAAACACCTCCCTTTAACTAATAAATTCTCTTAATCCTAAATTACTCATGATTCCCACATAACGTTTATTTATAAGACACAAACGAGCATGCCAAAAATTAGTAGAAGAAAGCATATAAATAGAAGTAGATGTTTTATGCATTTCAACACTCAACTTGAACATACCATCACATGCATACCCTTTTCCCACAAAAACATTATTTTTCACAATTATATACTGGTTAGATTCAATAATCTGTTTGAAGCCCGCTTTATTAAGAAGAAAACTAGACATTAAATTTTTCTTCATGGAAGGAGTATAAAGTACATCTTTTAAGATTAATACCCTTCCAGAAGTAAGTCTCAACTCGACATCCCCACTCTAAGTACTTGACTTGTGTGTGAATCTCCAAGCATGATGGTTTTGGGTTCCTCAAAATTTTTATAATTTTTAAATCAGTCTTTGTCATAACAGACATGACGGTTTGCACCAGAGCCCATCATCCATCAACATTCACTACCATATTAATGTCTGTTATTACTGCCACAAATGGTTCTTCAGTAACGTTTGCCTGAGGTGTAGGTCCACGTTTTCGATATTTGCAAGGTCGAGCAATATGCCCACTTCTGCCACTGACAAAGCACGGTTCTTTTTCTCGTACATGTTGTTTTTTTGCTTGAATATTTCCACCATTATTATTATTGGAATGTCTATCATTATTTTTCTTGAATATTTTCATCTTAGGCTTCAAAGTAGTATTTTTGTTATTTTCAAGGGTAGCATAATTTGAAAATAAATTTACCTTCGGTGTGATGTTGTTCCCTTCTGTTTGCATAAGTGCATCTTGGCCTCTAGCCGCATATTTTTTTCGCTTCGGCCTCCTCGATGTCAAGACTTTTCAAATTTTCTTTGCACTAGAGTAAATTCTATCATAATAATCATAAAAATTATCAGATAGACAATTAAGTAAAAAATAACAACAGTTGTAGGAGTCACTGTTGTATTTTTTAACTTTCTCCTCAAGAGATTTAGTGTCGTCGTCAGTCATGAAAGAGTTATCTACTTTATTTTGATTCTTCTCAGTTAACACATAAAAAACATTGAGAAGACTTAAGTAGAAAAACACTTTACTCTTCCACCTCTTGAAGAGAGTATCATCGAATCGGAATGGATTGTTCACATCTCCCAGCTTGAAATCCGCGGAATTTTCAGTTGTTGTCATCTTTGAATCTCCTTAAAGTTGGTGGTGATATTATAAGTAAAAAATTGCAGTGATATTACAATTGATTACAAATGAATAAAGAAAAAATGTTATTTCTTCTTCTATGGCTGAGGCGCAGATATCTCGCTCTCTTTAAGGAGATTAAAGCTCACTGCGGTAGTTGTTTTTCCGGTCTAACAGTAATACTCATTGACCTGTCCCCTCCAGGATACAACAGCCTACACATAATACTCTGGACTAGAATTGAGTTCAAAGCTCTCACAATAAAAACATCTCCCTTTAACTAATAAACTCTCTTAATATATTATATGGTATTAGAATTTTTCAATTCCTTCCCTCTCTTCCGTGCATGAATGTTGCTACATATATATAGGAAAACAAAACGTGTATGTGGAATATTAAGAATCCACCATTATTGAGAATAGGCAACATCCAAAATTTGAAAATTGAAAAAGTAGCCAACAACATTAGAAAAATGAAAAAAGAAGCCAAATTCTTTGACTATAATTTTCAACCAATCATTTTTGACTATTAAAAATGTATCAGCATATTGAATAAAAAGTAGAATGGGAATGTATCCGGTAAATAATAAATATTATAATTTTCTCAATGTAAAATTTAAAGAGACTTATAATAAATCATTTGGCATTTAAAAAAAATATTTTTGACATTAATAATAATATTAAAATGCCATTAATCCATCATTTGCTCAAATTAACTAGATTCAATACGGATCCTATACCCACTACACGACAACGTCATGTAGACACAGGTGGGGCACCAAAGTCGAGTTCAAACAGTTTAGGTTGGAGGCAAGGGGTTCAGTTGAATCCACTTGGTCAAAATATTATGTTCACATAAATAGTGAAACCCTTTATTTTAAAATAGAAGGGGTTCAAACGTTGCTTTAGATCAAAGCTTCAAATCTCAATTGATATAGTAGTAGTTTTCTTTTAATCCCCTTATGTGAACTCTTGGATATTGTCACTTCTCCATCCTTTCCATCTCTTAGAAAGTGGGCTTGGCTTATAATGTGGGTTGCAGTTCTCCAAGTCCTTGAGCTGTTAGATGTTTTGGCTTTGTCCTTTGGTTTTCTCATTAGATGCAGTGCCGGAGTTGATATTAGAAGCATCCTAACTCGTAATTGATTTTTGAAACTGAAACATGGTTCAAGTCATGAAGACACTACCGTAAGTGAGTTAGAAGGTGCACTGTTCAATTCTGGGAAGATGTTCCCTTTTTAAGGAATTGGACAATGCACTCCGTAGTTCAACTCTAGGTATACATCAGCTTTAAGTGGGTTACACAAGGCACTTCATCTTTGTCTTAGCTTTCAGCTCATTTGTTTGATAGTTTTCATTTCTACCTAATTTAAGCATGAGACTTGCTTTCTCTGCTCCATTCTCCGTTATGTTCCTTTGTTCCAGAATCGTGTACACTTTCCTTGAGGGCACCTGAAGGGCTGAAACATCCCTCAATTTCCCCTGTTTGCACTAGAGACGTGAACAGAGTTCATGTGCAAGATCCTATTTGCATGGCTTTGGGTACCTTGATTATCATCGTCATCTCGCCCTGTATTTCCAAATTCGAGTTGCCTTTGTTACCAAAACCTCAATGGATCTCTAAGAAACAGTGCATGTATTAAAGAATGTTCTCTTCCTATTGAGATATGACTACATTGAAATTTTTTGTTTTCCTTTTGAGTTAATTCATTCTGGGTTGTCTCTATATTGTCAATGGTACTCTCTTCATTTTACTCCCTTAGGATTTTATGGGATTTGTATTTCAGCAACTTACAGCAGCCTGTGATATCTTAACATCCTTGAGTTGTGACCAGCTACAAATAATTTGGCTTTCAGATTAGCCCTAGATGGGTAAAACGGGAAAGAAAACATTTGAAATCATCCGAGTTCCTTGATGGGAATTTAATTTTGAGGAATAGGGTTTCCACCTTAGGAATGTAGGTTGAATTATATTTTTGCATGTAGTTACTCCCTCTATCCTAATTTATTTGGTACCGTTTGACTAGGCATAGAATTTTAGAAAGAATTTTAGAAAGAAAGGAATAACTTTTGAAATTTGTGGTCTAAAACAAATCTTTTGTGGCCATCAATCATTTGATTAAGGGTAAAAAGAGAATTTTGAAGTTAAGTTATTTCTAATTATAGAATATTGTCATATTTTGAAGTTAATTTATTTCTAATTATAGAAAATTGTCATTCTTTTCGGGACAAACTAAAAGGAAAGGGTGCCACGTAAATTTGGATGGAGGTGGAGTGATCTTTTATGATGATGGTGTTTGGATCAACTTGTATGTATTTAAGTTTATCCACTTGACAATCTGGTATAGCCAGCCGATCATGCTACTGTAAGTGTCGGTTAGAAATGCCCAACAACGTTTGGAGCATATACATTGGATGTCGTAAGTGAGATTTGATCAAGGAATTTTTTGGTTGTTCACTCCTGTGAGTTGACCCCTCAGCCATCACTTTGGTGTAATGGCCCAAGTTAATTAAGATCTGTATAATCGGTTGTTGATGAAATCAGCACTTCCATTAGATTGGTATAAATATGTGATACTATATCTTCTATTTTGAATTTTTTCTACCGCCAGTTGACAAGGTATAGGGTCTGTTAGATTACATTGTATTTTTGTGTAGTTACCAATCAGTATACTTTATCTGGGGCTGGACCTATTTATTACTTCTGGCTGGAGGACTTGTTTGGTTGTATTACCCTTCTCTTCCTTCCATCGTTAATTTCTCGTCTTTGATAGAACTTGTCTCACTATTTCCGCCTCTCCTTGTACATAAATGCAATGAGGTCTAGCTAGTTTCTTAGTTTTTAGCTTGTTACTGCCCAATTCGTGTGACTGTGAATTTTTTTGAGCCCATATCAAATTCGAGTCAGGGTTAACATGCTGACAGTGAATTAGGAATTAATCGAGAATTTTGGAGCTCATTACATTATCCTTTTAACGACGAATTTCTGAAATGTACTGTTCTTTTTGATGATTATTCATAAATGCTGTAATTTTAACAAAATCGTAGTTTTGATACATGATAAATCGAATGAAAATCTTGATGCATGATAGGCTACCCTGATTTGACCTCAGTAACTGTTCTGTAGTCAAATTGTCTTCTAGATCCCATTTTAAAGCGCCTCTTCCCTCTATTCACTGCAGCATGGTAATTTCACTGGCTTTCTGATGCTATAATTCTCCTTTACCAGAGTTGGAATATACGTTATACTTTTGACGGTGGTGCATGGTGAAGTATAATGGTCTTGAGTGGGTGGCAAGTTTATCCTAGTAGTGGACGTCCAGATTAATGTTGTTCAAGTTGAGACTTTGTTTTGAGGCATTCAGGGATTATAGTAGTAATGGTGTATCTCCTACTTTATGTCTTGGTCAGATCAATATTTTTCCTTGTGGTGATCATTAGAATGATATTGTACTTCCCTCAAAAACCAGAATGATGGAAGCCTGTGACAGACGTAAAGCTACTTTTTTCTACTAAATCTGTAAAGGTGACTCCATTTAGACAGAACCACATGTGTCCATATTTTGCATAGGACTTGTTAAACTTAACTAGTTGTAGTACGCAAATGCTAGCCGGGTGCTATTGTTACTTACAATCACAGTGAATTTAGTACTAGTAGTTAAAACAGATACATTGGTCTTCTTATTGGTGAAGTTGCACGATTTGTCTTAGATGCCTGTTGTGCTCTCTAAGCGTGAATGGGATATTGTGGAGGAGTTGAATTGCTTATTTGATTTCGCACCTCTGAACTTCTTTTTCCTTGAACTCACAATCTTGGAAACTCTCGACGGTCAACAAATGTGTTGTCTCTGCTTATTCTAGGCTGCGATTCTACTTTTGAGAGTTGGGCTTGTCATGTCTAGAAGGACAATGCATCCATTCAATAATTTAGATGTGTAATGTTAATGCTGAAATATATCACTTCTGCTATATATGTGCGCGCGCTTGTGTGCTTTTTTGGGTATGATTCCACTTCTTTTTTTCAGGCAGAGTCCGTGGAAACATAACCAAGCAAGCTTGTAGATGAAGATGTTCTTGTGTAATGGTGGGTGGTGCTGCTTCTTAGCTAATCAGACTCGAGATTGTTTCATCTCCCTAGATAGTTGAGTTTTGCTTGTAGTACGATAATTAGGTTGGTATGCTTGTTTTATGTGTAATTTAGGTTTGGACAGTTCATGACTATTGCATACAAAGTGATAGGATAACAAGGAACATACGTCAGTTTTATATCACTTAGGTTCATGGCTAACGTATACATCGTCTTGCAGCTAATCAATATTGTACAAAATCAAATATAAGCTTTTATAGCTTCATCCATGCGGTTCATTTCATTAGAATTTTCTAACTTGGTATTTAATTTTGCAATGTGATTTGATGCTTGCTAGTAGGTTCTGGTCTAGCTACCAGAATCTGGGATTTATCTACTAAAAAGTGTCATTATCTAGCTTGACACATTAGCTCGCTGTGCCCCTAGTTGCTGCACATAACTTTGCTAAGGTCTCTAGCTTCTCTCTTGGCTTGCCATGATGCATTTTAATTTGTATTTTTAACACATGTACGTCTGTTTGGATAATGGGCTTGCATTAGTTTGGTAATTTTATATGTTATTTGGTATCTTTATTTATTTAATTTAATTTGGATGGGTTGGGATATTATTGAGAACCATATAATTATATACTTGATAGCTCAAACTAGCTTACTAGCCTGTAGGGTGTCTGTTCAGTTGTACATTTGTTCACCACACTTTCAATTGAGCTTAGATACCCCCTTTTATCGTATTAGTGAGATTATACTCGATAACTATGTTAAGTTTATGTTGAATTGTGTGGAAGGTGGACCGTCTCATGCATATATTTAAACTAGACAACAGGTGCGATATTGTTAGGGATCTGTAAATTTCAATTCTGAAGAGTTGGGATAATTCCCTTGTCTCTGAACCATTAGAGCAGCCAAAGTACACATTTGGCCTACTGGTTCTCAACCTGGACGAAACAGTTCAAGTTTTAATTAAAACTCTGGTCATATTGTGCAACTATTTCTTTGATAAATTTTGTCCAAATTTATAGAGGGCCATGTCAACTAATAGGCGTTGCTACAGGTGTATATAATATGACAATGCTTATCAATCCATATTTTTGTTACGAGACTCGTATGTGTGCTGGCTATCGTCAAAATATAGAAGTATAAGCAAGATAAGAGAATTTCAAGTAGCAATCTTGTATAAGCTGTCTGCGAAAAGTAGTAGATGAAATGAAGCAGATGAAACAGAAATCGCATAAAACTGAGATGGACTCTGCATGGCGCAAGCATGATGGTTAAGGCATTCTCAATGCATCTGGCAGCAGCTTTCAGAAACCTTAAGCATTCTGAATAGCTCCCGAGTGCGTCAGAATGTTTCGCAAGCCCTCATGCCATTTTTGGTCAGATATACTGACTGAGATATTGATTGGTTGGTGCCACGAAAATATTGCAAATGACAAAAGGTAAACAAGTTCAGAAGCCACAAAAATATTGCAAGTGACAGAAAACAAGATCAGAGAGAAGTTCTAATTGCAGTGTCATATATTTCCCAGCTTCTTTATCTTCCTCCTGTAACTAAAAAATATATATCTTCTGTTCGAACGATTAAAAATCTCCCGTCATCGATAAGTACAGAAAACTAAACATCACCTTAACACAAGCAGGACACTTCATATCAATTACCATGAAACTCAAAAATGGTGCAGACTGCAGAAGATAGAATAGTACGTTCATGCATGAAATCTGGACTTCCTTGTTTGCGACATACACTAACACCTTTGTTGTAATATGTGAGAGATATATCGAAGGCGATGAACAAAATCGTCCAAGAAAGGTTTTTGTTCAGTTAAAAAAGATGGCAGAGGAACTAGTTCCATGAGAATCAAAATTGATTCAGCAGGATTAAAGTATAATCTCATACAGCTTTCATCAAAACGAGAGACAGTTTAACCCCTTCCTTCTTCACCGCTGTGTGTAACTGTGCGATTAAAATATAAGGTTAGACAACCAATCGAATGAGTGAAATTGGTTGTCTTCCTCATCCCCCCTTTGTTCAGGTCGGCAGTGCTCGAGTCTGTCAGTGGCTGTAGGGGTTATGTTGATAAAACCTTTGTTTAGGCGCTCAAAAATTTGAGGAGTCAAAACTTGTAATAGTCACTAGTAAATCTTATGATATTATTTTCGTTTAAATAAAATAAAAACTTGGATAATTTTTTTTCTTTTCAAAAAACAAGTGTAAAAGAACTGTTCGGCAACTCTTTGTATTAGAAATAACAGAAAATTTCAAATTAAACTATTCACATTCTTCATTTGAAATATTTTATTTAACTAGTGAACAATATATACAACTAGCTTTGGACTCAGCTGGCACATCTACAATTTATCCTCTAAAAGAAAGCAACTAAGACAATCCCTCCTATATGACCTAGTAGGACAATATCTCGACAACAGCATTACCCAGTGCTTCTTACACTAGGGTGTGTTTGGTAAGATGGAAAGAAAATGTTTTCCAATTTTCTCATATTTGGTTGGCTTAAAGGTTTTGGAAAATATTTTTCAAATCAACTCATTTTTCTTAATTCTAAGGAAAATAACTTTCCTTCAAAAAGTAAGGAAAACATTTTCTAAAACTCTCTTTCAACCTCATTCTTAAGTTAAAATATTCGTACAACTCTCAAATTCATCCTTCCCTACTCCGACCCTCAATTCCTCACCTCACTCCACCCCGCACCCATCACCCTATTAAATAAAATATTTTAAATATTTTTTCTTACCTCACTCCCCACGCAAAACCCAAAACCCTACTCCCTCCCCTTTCCAAAAAAAAAATATATATATAATATTTTTTTAAAAATAATTGTACCTTTTTCCTTACTCCCCTACCCCCACCCCGTACTAGCCCCCCAACCCCCCTCCCCCCTAAAAGAAAAATTAATTTGTTTTTAAAAAGATTAAAATTACTTTCTTACCCATCCTTACTACCTTTGACAACCCCAACTCCCACCTACCAACCCCCTCTCCAAAAAAAATAAAATAATGTTTTTAATTTATTTTTTAAAAAATATTCAAAACTTTTTTCTTATCCCACCCTTTTTATCATATTCGTTCTCATTGTTTTTGTTAAATATATACAACTACTTTTAGAAAACATATACTTATCCAATTTGCATAACGAACATATAAATATAAGTAAGAAACAACTTATTTTTCTAGAAAATATTTCACCTCCTTCATATCGAATACACCCTAAAAAATTATTTTTTGAGATCAAAAATTATTTTTCTAAAATGTATTTTTACGCTTTAGCTAAACATTAAAATGAATTTTCTGAAAAATATTTTTTCATTCACCAACCAAACACTACAAAATATTTTCCGGAAAATATTTTTCATCTACCAACCAAACATAGAAAAACAAGTAAGAAATTAACTTATTTTCCAAGAAAACATTTTCTAGGAAAACATTTTCCATGGAACCCTTCGTACCAAACACACCCTTAAATCTTTTGTTGTTCCTTTCACCCCACAAGCAGTACATAACAACAGCAAACATGAAACCCAAGAAAGTTGTTCTAGGTCTCTTGTACTTCACTTAGTTATACATTCCATCTCAAAATTCCAGCATCCTACCCTTTTATGTATCCCTAACCAATGTAGTAGTGTGCTCCATAAGTTGGCGTAAGGACAGCTGAAGAAAAGATGAGCATGAGTTTCTACACTTAATGTTTCAGATAAGACACATCCCGTTGCCACCTGAATGCCCCACTCACTAAGCTTGTCAACAGTAGATAATCTTTGGTGCAAGGTTATCCACATGATGATGTCTGGGTAGTAATCCTTTAAGTAGTGTGAAGGCCTTTCATGAAACTTAGGGTATTGTGGGAGCATAGCTCCATAAGCTAGGCTAATGCTAAACTTGCCATTCTTGCAGCATATCTGCATGAAAATCTGTATATTCGTGCTCTCTGTTGTTTTCAATATTTTCGGGTATAAGAATTTGTATTTAGGCACAACAACTTCAACATAAGTTCAAATCTAAAAATAAGAACACCTATGAAGTTATATAACACTCTTAACACAATATCAAAAAGACCTTTCAAAGAAGTGTGTTTTTCTTTCCAGAAATTTAGATGAAACAGAAAAGGATAAGTCCTTCGACTTCATGAAGTGTTCTTAAGGAAATAATTATCCTCAAGTACCCGAGGTTGCGGCATTTTCCTCCCAGGATAAAATGGCCTAACAATCCGACTGTAGTGGTACCTCAAACGATCAGATTCTCTTCGAACTCACTCAACGATTAGATGATTACACAGAGTATATTTTCAAGAAACAAGAAGAGTTTTATTGCAGAAAATTTTTTGTATTTAAACCTGTGGATGAAAGCAGGTTTATATAGCCATCAGGTGTCCCCTCTGAAAGGTGGTAATGGTTCACTTAAAGATTGTATCCCTTCTGGAAAAGTCATGTCTGTTTGTCCAAAAAGTGTTTTTTTTTCAAACAGTCACAACCATCCAAATGGGCATACCATTTCATGAATAAGTGTGTCCTTTCGTTGAAGGGTTGCATACCTTTCGAAGCATCATTTCGCTTCTTGACTACATTTCAAAACAGTGTTTCTACCACTACATGGAGGATCAAAACACAGAAAAATTATTGTGTTTTCCCTTTGGTATTTTCGAATTAAATTTTTGTCAAATAAATTTTGTCCAAAAAGATAGATCGCACCGATCGATCATTTGACAAATTCAAATCCAAATCCGAAGCTGAAGTCGAGCCGAGCGAGCGTCGATGGCGCGAGGCACCACCTTGTTCTTGACTCACTATCCATGTGGAGTAAGTGCTTCTTATTATAAAAACTTCAAAGTTCCCTTCTCCCATCAATGTGGAAGAATTAGTGAATTTTCCCTTAAAAGAGTACACTTTTCATTTTAGTGTCTTTCTTTCCCTCCACTATTTTCCCTTCATTTTTCATTCACACTTTTCATACACATTGAACTCAACAATCCCCCACATAAATGGGGAATGACTACTTTTTCGTAAAACTTTATGGAAAAGTATGTGATCATCAAGTAAAGACTGACTGCACTGGATAAGTGGGTTTCCCTTTGAACTTTTCATAGTGAACATGCATCAGATGAACTCGGTCAATCGATAGATTTGATATCTTTGAACTGTCAAAATTTAATGTACACCTAGACAACACATGTCACACAACCAACCTTTTACCGTCTATGGTTCTCACGATTTTGTTCGTTTCAGCCATGAACACGTCCAAGTTTCATGAGAGCTTAAAGAACAGGCCTTTACTAACGCTCTCCTTGAAGCAGCTTCAAATTCGCTCTCACATAGGTGACTTTTAGATGTTTAATCTAATAGATTAAACTATTTGGTCAAATCTGGCAAATTTAGATAATCATTAAAAGACTTTTCACCTTGAGTCTTATCCTTGTTTACTAAGCATTGTCTACATCATGAGAATGGGTTGGGTAATTGACAATGTTGAACCTGTCAGATATAACTTTGTTTGATCTCTTTGAACCTAACTCTTGGGATCTCCAGTCTGCTAGGTAGAGTTATCGCCATGCTGACCTGTCCTAGGCCTTAAATCCATTCCCTTGGATGTTCTCTCAACTCCTTCTCTAGACAGGCCTTTTGTAAGTGGATCCAATACATTATCCTTTGACTTTATGTAGTCAACAGTGATAATTCCACTAGAGAGAAGTTCTCTAACGGTATTATGTCTCCGTTTTATGTGATGAGATTTACCGTTGTACATCATGCTCCCTGCCCTATCTATTGCCGCTTAGCTATCACAGTGTATACATACTGGTGTCACTAGTTTGGGACAATAAGAAATATCTTTCAAGAAATTTTGGAGCCATTCTGCTTCTTCACCGGCTTTATTTAATGCGATAAATTCAAATTCCATTATAGAGCGAGCAATACAAGTTTGTTTGGAAGATTTCCAAGATACCGCTCCTCTACCGATAGTAAATATATATCCACTAATGGATTTTACTTTGTTCGATTTGATGATCCAATTTGCATCACTATATCCTTTAAGTACTGTGGGATATTTATTATAATTCAAAGAATAGTCTTGAGTGTATTTAAGATACCTCAAAACACTTTCTATTGCCGTCTAATGAGTTTTGTTGGGATTACTCGTGTACCGACTCGACTTACTAATAGCGCATGCTATGTCTGGTCGTGTACAATTCATTATATACATTAAACATCCCAATACTCTTGCATACTCCAACTGTGAGTCACTTTCACCCTCATTCTTTTGAAGTGCGAAGCTCACGTCCAATAGAGTCTTGGCAATACCAAATTCCAAATACTTGAATTTGTCAAGTACCTTTTCTGTGTAATGAGATTGTGACAATGCCAACCCTTGTAGAGTTCTATGAATTCTTATTCCTAGGATCACATCCTCAATTCCAATATCTTTCAAATCGAACTTGCTCTTGAGCATTCGCTTTGTGGCCTTTATGTCAGAAATGTCTCTACTGATGATCAACATATCATCTACATATAAACAAAGAGTGAATTGGTAATTTGGAGTATCTTTAATGTAGACATACTTATCACATTAATTTATCTTGAACCTGTTTGCCAACATGGTTTGGTCAAACTTTGCATGCCATTGTTTAGGTGCTTGCTTTAGTCCATACAACTTAATAAGTGTACACACCTTATTCTCTTTTCCTAGAACCACAAAACCCTTAGGATTTTCCATGTAAATTTCTTCCTCCAATTCTCCATTTAGAAATGTTGTTTTCACATCCATTTGATGGATTTCAAAACTATATACCGCCCCCAAGGCAATTAACATTCAAATAGACATTATCCTTGTTACTAGTGAGTATGTATCAAAGTAATCAAGGCCTTCTTTCTGTTTGAAGCCTTTTACTACAAGTCTTGCCTTGTATTTATCAATAGTACCATCCGTTTTCATTTTCTTTTTGAAGATCCATTTAGAACCTAAAGGTTTATTTCCTGGAGGAAGATCAACCAACTCCCATGTATGGTTGCTTAAGATTAAAACAATTTCACTATTGACTGCCTCTTTCCAAAAGGATGAGTTCGACGATAACATCGTTTTTTTAAAAATTTGAGGCTTATTTTATAAGAGAAATGTTACAAAATCTGATCCAAATGAAGTTAACGTTTTTTGACGTGTACTACGTCTTGGATTTTCATCATTATGTATATTCTCACTTGGTTCATCTCGAGGTTGTTTAGACCCCCCACTAGACTGTTTATGTCTAGTTTTATACGGATAAATATTTTCCAGGAATTCAGCATTATCTGATTCAATTACTATATTTTCATTAATATCTAGATATTTGGATTTATGAACCAAAAATCGGCATGATTTACTACTTTTAGTATATACTATAAACATGCAGTCCACCGTCTTAGGTCCTATCTTAACCCTTTTAGGCATAGGAACTTGGACCTTCGCTAGACACCCCCACACTTCAAAATATTTCAAGTTGGGTTTCCTTTCTTTCCATTTTTCATAAGAAATTGATTGCGTCTTACTATGAGGAACTCTATTAAGTATACGGTTGGCTGTAAGGATAGCCTCGCCCATAAGTTTTGCAGTAAACCTAAACTTATAAGTAAGGCATTCATCATTTCCTTCAGAGTTTGATTTTTCTTTCCGCAATTTCATTATACTGAGGTGAATACGGGGCTATAGTTTGATGGACAATTCTATTCTCTACACATATTTCAGCGAAGAGAGATTCATATTCTTCGTCCTTATCACTTCTTATTGTTTTTATCTTTTTCTCTAACTATTTTTCAACTTTAGTTTTATATTGTCTAAATACATCTATTGCTTCATCCTTACTATTTAGTAAATAGACATAACAGTATCTAGTGCAATCGTTAATAAAAGTTATAAAATACTTTTTCCCACCACGTGATGGTGTTGACTTCATATCACAAATGCCAGTGTGTATTAAGTCTAAAGGATTGGAATTCCTTTCAACAGACGTATACAGATTCTTAGCATACTTTTATTCCATACACGTGACACTTTGATTTATTGCACTCAAAGTTTGGCAAAACTTCTAAGTTAATCAATTTTCGCAAAGTTTTATAATTGATATGTCCTAAACGTTCATGCCGCAATTCATTAGACTCAAGAAAGTAAGAAAAAGAAGATTTTTTTTTATTTCAATAGTCATTACATTCATCTTATATAGGCCCTCAGTGAGATAGCCTTTTCCTATTAGCCTTTTCCTACATACACTTTTACCTTGTTAATTACAACTTCTTTGAAAACAGTTACTCATTTGAATCCTTTTTATCTAGAAGTGACATAGAAATCAAATTATTTGTTAACACCGGTACGTACAGGACATTGTTAAGTGTCACTTTTCTTGAAGTCATTTCAAGCATCCTTTTCTTGTTCCTTCTACTTTTGCAGTATCGGAGCTAACCATGAAGATCTTTTGAAAACAACTCTTTATTAGCATAAACATGGCGGGTGGAACTAGAAGCCATCCATTATTCGCGAGGATTTCCCACCAAGTTGAATTCGAAAAGCATCGCACATAGATCATCTATTTTTTTCTTGGACTCAGCCACATTTGCTTGGCCCTTTTTCTTGCCTTTCTTAGGGGCCCGACAATCTGTTGATTTGTGGTCAATCTTGACATAGTTAAATCACTTTTCTTTGAATTTCTTCTTGGGTTGATTGCTTTCATTTCCAGCCTTCTTTTGCTTTTTGGAGTTGTAGTCATCTTCTATAATATTTGCTCCATTCATTGTAGAATTTTCTCTTGACCTTCTTTCCGTAACCTTATTATCTTCTTCAATGCGCAGTCATATAATTAGATCTTCGACTGGCATCTCCTTACGTTTGTGTTTTAAATAGTTCTTGAAGTCCTTCCACATAGGTGGTAACTTCTCTATTATTGCTGCTACTTGAAACACTTCATTCATGATCAGACCTACAATAAAGGTTATGTGAATATTAAAAACATTTTTAAATTGTTCAATAAAGGAATTTGTCAAAATCATACCTTCCGCAAGGAGATCATGGATGATCACTTGTAGTTCCTGGACTTGGGAAACAAAAAACTTGCTATCTATCATTTTATATTCCAGGAATCTTGCAACGAAAAACTTTTTAGTTCCTACATCCTCGGTCTTGTACTTCCATTCTAGCACTTCCCATAACTATTTTGCCATCTGTGTTCCACTATACACATTGTAAAGGTCATCTTGGAGACCGCTCAAGATGTAATTACTACAAAGGAAATTTGTGTGTTTCCAAGCCTCCACAATCACGAATCGCTCTTGTTCAGAGGTTCCCTCGAGCACCTTCAGAGCTTCCTCAAATATGAACTTTTGAAGACAAAGAGTTGTGAGGTAGAAAAATATTTTCTGCTGCCACCTTTTGAAGTCAATACTCATGAACTTTCTAGGTTTCTCTGCCGGTGCCGTAGCTTACGGAGCATTAGTATGACTCGTCTGTCAATACTAGTTTCCGCCATGGTCGTTCCAGCATCATGCATTTGACTATTGGTAGTCATTTTCCTGTCACAACAAGACATTAGTTTTAGTATATCAAAATACTATCAATAAAGTTCCAACAACTTTAAACACCTCTTGTTCTAGTTTAACGATGAAGTTTTTATGACTTTCAATCGTCAACCGAGTGATCTTTAACTCGTGAGATTTTATTTCTTCAAACAACTAGTTAAGTTCAAATGGAGTAGAAAGCTTATAACTTTAATCTCCAGAAACCAAATGAATAAAAATTTTTAGATTCTGTAAAGTTATTTATTTCCTTAAGATTGTTGTTTTCAATGTTTCAGGTACAAGAATCTGTATTTAGGCACAACAACTTCAACACAAGTTCAAGTCTAAAAACAAGAACACCTATGAAGTTATATAACACCCCCAACACAAGATCAAAAAGACCTTTCAAAGTAGTGTTTTTTTTCCAGAAATTTAGATGAAACAGAAAAGGCTAAGTCACGAAGTGTCCTTAAGGAAATAATTCCCCTGAATTACCCGAGGTTCCAGAATTTTCCTCCCAAGATAAAATAGCCTAACAATCCGACTGTAATGGTACCTCAAACAATTGGATTCTCTTCAAACTCACTCAACGATTAGATGATCACATGGAGTATATTTTAGAAAACAAGAAGAGTTTTATTGTAGAATAATTTTCGTATCTAAACCTATAGATGAAAGCAGGTTTATATCGCCATCAGGTGCCCCTTCTGAAAGGTGGCAATGGTTCTCTTACAGATTGTATCCCTTCTGAAAAAGTCATGTCTGTTTGTCTAAAAAGTGTGTCTTTTTTAAAAAGTCACAACCATCCAAACCGGGCATACCATTTCATGAATAAATGTGTCTTTTTGTTGAAGAGTTTCATCCCTTCTGAAGCATCATTTAGCTTCTGTACTGAATTTCAAAACAGTGTTTCTGCCACTGCATACATACATATAAATAGAGGATCAAAACACAAAAATTATTATGTTTTCCCTTTGGTATTTTCGGATTAAATTTCTATCAAATAAATTTTGTCCAAAAAGATAGATCTCATCGATCGATCATTTGACAAATCCAAATCCAAATTCGAAGCCAAAGTCGAAGCCCAAGTCAAGCCGAGCGAGCGACGATGATGCGAGGCACCACCTTGGTCTTGCCTCACTATCCATGTAGAGTAAATGCTTCTTATTATAAATACTTCAAAGTTCCATTCTCCCACCAATGTGGGAGAATTAGTGAACTTTCCCTTAAAAGAGTACACTTTCTATTTTAGTGTTTTTCTTTCCCTCCACTATTTTCCCTCCATTTTCCATTCACACTTTTCATACACATTGAACTCAACACTTCCTTCCTGAAACAACTATTGTTTAACATCAAAAATCTCCTTGCAATCTAGCTAGCCTGCTTTCGTGCGTCCATGTCCTCCCACTTATTTCTTTTTATATAGAAACTGTGCAGCCATTGCATGCACAAGATATCCTTTTTAAAGGAATTGCCCACAAAAACATACAAAGAGAAGCTTTGTTCTAAATGAAGAAGTCTAAAATGTTCAATCCCCATACAACTCTAGGTTGACAGTGAGTAGTCCATGCAATAGGTGCTCTATGAGTTTGAGCATTAGATCCATGCTAGAGGAAGTCTCTACAAATACTTAGTCACCATTGTCAACTCTTTCTATGGGATTATAATCACGTTCCTAGTAAGTTTGCATTTCAAAGAGAATACTCTTAATTAATTGCAGTCTACGCCCATAAGATTGAAGCCTGAAAGTCCACTTCACTTTTGCTGCTATCTTGTCAATTAGTGGCATACACTGTTGAATATTTAACTTACTAGATGCTAATGTAATCCCTGGGTACTTAAGGCATGGTGCCTAGTGAGAAATGAACTTTTCCAGTAGTTCCCTCTTTAGCTCATTCTGAACCCCATCTATATACAAGCAAGTTTATGCTATAATTACCTTTAAGCCATACAAGGTCCCCTAGTTTAAGATTCATATTCTAGAGTTGATGAGTTTGTTAGAAATGGCATAAGAGATATTTACCTCAGGTTTTGTCTCCAAGCCTATTTCTTAACTTTAAAGGATACATGTTACGACCCGATTTACGAGTCATGATTGCACTTACTTATTCCACCAGTAGGTAAGACAAACCATATCCTGAAGCTATAAGCAATGGGATAATTTGGTAGAAAAAGGCATAAAAGCTGAAAATTTGCAAGTAAATACTTACAACAATAGTTCAAGTAATAGGAATAGTTTTAAAGATAGATAAAGATAATAGTAACATCCCACAACCTAGTAGTTTTGGTACAAGAGCCACTAGCAAAAAGGAACGTAAGTATTGTAATAGTCAATATAATCAGTCTCAAATAATGAAAGACTAAGCAAGAATAAAAGAAAGAGAAAAAGACAACTTCGACTCTGAGAGCTCACCCTGCCTATGAACTCTAAACAACGCGATCGTCACGACAGCGGCAGGCACTAGTACTTGAATCTGCACCAAAAAAGTACAAAAGTGTAGTATGAATACCAAATCCATGAGTACTTAGTAGAAATCATCATCCAACTGAGTTAAATCATGATATAAGTACAGTAATACACAAGATAAATCTGCTAAGTTAAGGTAAAATGGCAAACCTGGAATAGCGGTCCAATATTGTATATAAATAAATGAATAATTAGGAATATTAAAATAAAGAACATACGGTTATCACTACAAAACTGCCCCATAAGGCTATAAGTATAGAAAAGTAAAAAACCTAATGTGGGCCTCCATAATCCTAGAGGGTGCAATTAAGGATAATGAGTAACCGAAATTATATAAAATAACTACATTTAAAGCCATAAACAAGAATCATTCCATACCATAAACCTCAGATAAAAACCAATTCCATAACCGTCATAAATAACCTGTCCATTCCGAACTTAAACTGGAACTCATATCAAGAATAATGCTGGAATAAAATCAGCTTTATAATCATAAATCACTGGACTTGAATTAGAAGAAGTATCAAATCCAAAGTACCAAACCGGCATAATTACTATACAACCAACTTTTTCTAGCTACCAATTATACAATATAAGGGATATTATAAAACTATAAAGTTATAAGGAGCTAGTAGTATTCTTGACCTAAGGTGGGTCGGAGGGGTCCACTTCTAATTTTCAAAATCCGTTCTAAGGAGAATTCTATCCCAAACCAGGCTAAGGCATCTAAATCCGTTTCTAGATATTAAATGTGACATATTAAGTCTTAAGGTAGCAATTTTACCTAAAAAAGCATAACTAAGTCAATTATGCCTAATTTACTGTTACTTAATTGGCTAAAAGTCTCAAATTATACTAATTACGTCTCCAAGACCTATTCCAACCCATATCAAGAACATTATCATAAATATACTATGATTAAGGTTAATCAACAAGAAAGGTAAACATATCCTACCTCGACATTGAAGGATGCCTAGTGAAATTCGCTAAATAATTGAATTTCCCTTTCGAAGAGCTTTCGCAAGATGCCACACTAGCAAAATCATAATCTACTCATCAATACGAGAACAACAGAACCCATATTACATTTTTGTTCTTTGATTCCTAAAATTACATAAAAATTCTATGTGGGACCCGCTTGCGAAATCAACCTTTCAAAACCGTTAATGTGTCCCTTTATGTTCAAGAAACATTTACCCACAAAAATGGGTGAATTTCGAGCTCAAATGGTTCTAAAATTAATCCACCAATATTTTAAGGATTTTGAGAATTAATATAGAAATTTACCATGAAATTGATGAGAACTTACCAAGAATTCAGAGAAGAAATGCAAAATTTAAGCTTACAAACACCTTAAAATCTCCTATTAATGTCTCTCCCAAGTTTCAATACGTTTTAGCATTCTACACTCTTGAAACTATGTGAAAAATGGGTTAAATGGGGAATAAATAATGTACCAGGTGCCACTAAAGCAGGCCTGAGCTGCTTCAGCGGTAAGTTCTAAAGTACCCAGGTGCCGCTTAATTGGCACATGCCCATGCTTTCCAGGATACAAAAGCGGACAAGCTGGCACTAAAGTGGTTTATGCTTTAGCACCAACTTTCTGTTAAAGCGTCACACTAAGCTATCTAAAGTTGCTAAAGCACCTAAGGGCCGCTAAAGTGCCCTCCGATAAGCACCTAAAGAGCTGCTCTAGACGTCACACTAGCTGAATGCACCCGCTTTTCCAAGTCTCCGTCGACCCCTTAAGATTCATCCAAAATTTTGTATACGCAAATGAGCTATGATACCCTATCAAATTTGATATTTCAAACTCAATGGTGCAATCAAAATTTCCATTTGAGGTTGTTTGTCACGACCCGAGCCTGGACCTGGCCGCGACGAGCATCCCAAAGTATGAAGGCTCGAGAGACCCCTGTCTGTGCCTAACGCACTAGTGATATTGTCCGCTCTGGGCCCAGGCCCATACGACTTTAAAATGCGTCACTAGGGAGTAAGGTTTTCTTACTTATATACCCAGCATCCCTCCTGTATGTTGCCGATATGGGACTCCTTCCTAAGTTGAGGTGTTACATTGTTCCGATGAAAAATCGGTCCCAAACCTAAGTGTCATTCTTCTTAGCTTCTGGATAATAGCTCGAAATGAGTCAAAGTCTCAGGACCTGAAACAAGGGTCTATCTAGCCTAAAATCAATGTTCCAGAGTTATTGGAAATGTGAAAATTGGAATACAAGGTCATTTGACTAAAGTGTTTGCCCAATGACCAATTCTTACCAACGAGGACTTCATATTAGAAAATTGGCACTAAAAATCAAATGAACAGCTCGGTAACAGAACTATCAGTTCCAGCAAGTCATAAATGTCTTGAGGAACCCATAGTAATGCTCTAACCAATAAAAATAAGCAGAAATGCAAAAAATGACCTGGAGGGTCATTACAATATCGACTACTAAAATAACTTTCATACGCGAAAGTAAAGGGTTAGAATGTACCTGAAGCCTCGAGCAGGTGAGGAAAATAGGCCTGTATCTCGCTCTTTATTTCCTTAGTAGCCTCCTCTACTAGGAGATGTCTTCACTAAACCTTAACCACTAAAATCTCTCTAGAGTGCAACCTCCTGACATCACTTATCCAACTTAACCGAGTCTCATCTGAGCACATGAGATGCATCTAGAGTGTAATTTTCACAACATAGAAACATGGAAAACCGTATGGACAAGAGAAAAATCTGGAGGTAAGGATAACTCATAAGCCATCTCACCAACTGTGTGAAGGATCTCAAAAGGTCCAATATATCTAAGGCTAAGCTTGCCGTTTTGCCTAAACCTCATTACACCTTTCATAGGTAATACACAAGGAAATAATTGATCACCAACTCCAGATCTTAAGGCATAAAGTTTATGATCTACATAAGCCTTCTGTCAACTCTGAGCTGCCCACAACCTATCCTGAATCATCCTGACTTTATCTAATAACTCCTAGTGCAAGTCAGTACCATGAGGTCTAATCACGGAGGTCTCAAATCACTAATCAAAGAACGACATTGTCTATTATATAAATCTTCAAAGGGCGGCATCTCAATACTCGAATGGTAACTATTTTTATACACGAACTCTGCCAAAGGTAAGTGCTTATCCTACTGACCTCCAAAATCCATAACACAGGCTTGGAGCATATTCTGAAGAACCTATGTAGACACTTAATTTTGTACCTCCCAAAAATTGAAGTTATCCATTTTTATCCTCGTCATACCATGTGTCTACCCCGTGTGATAATTCTTTCACAAAAGGACAAAAAATAACAAACCTCTTACCAATCCAATTCAAGAATATTCTTTTGATAAATAATCAACAACCACTCCCTAACAAACCTTATCTCAACCAACCTAGCTCACCACCCCATACCCCTACCCCTAACCCACCTCACCACCCCTACCCCCTCACGTTTTCACACACCTCACCATAACAGAAGGGGTCCACCAAAAACTTTACATACAAGATATATTCACATACATTCACTGGAAATGGAAAAGGTAGAAGAGAGGACCCCACTGGAATCTTTCATTCCACTCATTGATCATCTTTCAGAGGAAATTTCCATATATACACACACAGTGCACGCATATAGGGGGAGGATTAACACATAAAATTGGGATCATATTCTATTTTTTGGATCATCTTCTTCAATAATCCACTCGCAATTCTCACAATCAAAATACCAAAAAAAACACTCTCATACTCTCATTCCATCACCACACTGATCCTCCATTTTGATTGAATTCACTCCCGCATAGCTCACTTGAAATACTCTCTGAGATACACACATGCAGTAGAGGAAATAGGAAAAGTGAGAGAGATTTAAAAGAGATCGAGAGAGAGAAGGATAGAGAAGGAAGAGAAGAATTGAGAGAATAGGGATAAGGAATTAAGCGGCTGACTGTTCTGGTAGGTTTTCGATGGTAACTGGACGAAATCGTCCACTGAAAAATACCCCTAATTAGTATTTTGTTACTTTCTCACTAGGGGGAACATCGCTGGTTGCCTGAATTCATTTGAATCTAACTGTTTTTCTGTCAAAAACTTGCTTGAAATTCTAAAGTTCTGAAGGAAACATGTACCGGTCTTCTTTGCCCTTCGCGTATTCTGTTTTGAATTAGCGGAAAATAAAGTGAAGCGAATTTGATTTGAGTCGGGTTTGTTGGTCGAGGTTTGATTTGAGGTTTCTACGTGGACTCCATCTCATTCAAATAATATTTGAGTTCGAAAGCAATATTAAGGTCCATTTCTCATCCCTTTCTCGAGTAATTTTAATTTTGATATCTTGTTGGATGAATTAATAATGTGTGGATCTTGCGTTGGTTGGTTTTGTGATGTTTGAATCATGAATGCTGTTTTTTTTTTTTTGGTTTTGAATTATGAAAGTTGAATTGATAGTCTAAGGATTGGTTAATCAATGATTGAGGATTAAAGTCGGCTATTGGGGGCGAAAATTGAAAATTGATAGAAAGCAAGTGTTAGTTATTTTGATTCATTGAAATCGTTGATTGTGATAATTCCATGATAGATCGAGCTGGGAAAGGAAAATGTTAGATTCGGGTAGGCAAATTTAGGAATGATGTTTGATTGAATGCGTGGAATACTGAACGTGTTGGATGCTTTTCTAGTTCATCTCATAAATTGAAATTATATTCATTTACCGGGGAATGCCCCGAAGGAATTGTATTTATTCACCGGGGAATGCCCCGAAGTATCATGTACTTAAAAACGGAGCACGATCAAGGCCCAAAATATCGGGTGGAGTTTAGTTCAGGAGTAGTTTAGGATTAGTTTAGAATAGAGTAGATTTACATTTTTACATTTTTCATTTTTTGGGACTGTATAAGTGGATTGGACACTAAATTTTGGATTGTTTTATTTTGTTTGCTTGATTGATCGTTTCATGTGTTTTATGTGGTTTATACATTTGTAATGTCAAATTAGCCGATATGCTTCACCAAGTGACTGTGGTCGAACCACGGGATCGAGGGGTGCCTAACACCTTCCTTTCAGTCAACAGAATCCTTAGCCGGAATCTCTGTTCGCAAACCAGTTCAACGAGTCCAATGGTTTTGAAAAGGATTTTCCAATGGTGACTTGGCACACCGGATTATGCCAAGTGGCGACTCTGATTTTGAATGTAAAAATAATACTTCTTTGAAACAAATCTTTATTTTTGTCACTTTAATAATTAAAACCCTTTCAAACTTAAAATCAATTCTTTCTTTTGGAGTTGAAAAAGGGGTATGCCAACCTGAATAGCCTTCTCCAACTGCCCGTCAGTCTGAGGGTGGAAGGTGTGTTAAGATCCACCTGCATACCCAACTCAACTTGAAAATCTCACCAAAACCTTAAAGTGAATATTGAGCGTTGGTCTGAAATGATAGATATGGGCACTCCATGCAAACAGACTATCTCACAATTATACATACAGGCTAACCTCTCTGCACTAAAGAACATCTGAACAAAAATAAAATATGCCAATTTGGTCAACCAATCCACAATAAACCAAATACCATTGGAACTGTGGGAAGTGCGAGGAAAACCACTAATGAAGTTCATCGTAATACGCTCCCACTTCTACTTTAGAATGGGTAACCTCTGAATCAAGCCACCAGGCCTCTGATGCTCGACCTTCACCTGATAACGTAAGAAATAAGATACAAAGTCCACCACATCTCTCTTCATACTATTCTACCAATAATGTTGCCACAAATCTCTATACATCTTAACTATACCTGGGTTAATAGAATATCTAGAGCTATGAGCCTCGCATAGAATTAACTGAATCAAGTCATCAACCCTTGACATATAAATTCAACCATCAAATCTCAAAACGCCCTCAAAATATATAGTAGCCTCTCACTACTCAACTCCTAAATCATGGATGATACAAAGTCTTATATCCTTAAACTCATAACTTCGAATTTGCTCAAATAATGTAGACCTCGTCTCAACACTAGCAAGAATTTTCCTAATGTCAAAAATATCAAGTTGCACCATCAAGTTGCCTAAATACTAGACATCCCATGCCAACGACCTCTGAGAAATTGATATAGAAGCCAAACTACCCATGGTCACCATTTTTTGGATCATGCCATTCGTTATCATATTCGCATTGCCTGGATGATATAAGATGAAGATGTCATAATCCTTAAGAAACTCTATCTATCTATGCTGCCTATAATTAAGCTCATTCTGGGTCATAAGATACTGAAGACTATGATGATTCATGAAGATCTCATAATGCATGACATAAAGATAATGCCTCCAAATCTTAAGCATGAAAACTACCACCGCCAACTCCAAATCATGAGTGGGATAGTTGTACTCGTGCACCTTCTACTGTCTCAATGCATAAATAATATCTCAACCCTGCTGTATTAGATCATAACCTAAAACAACATCAAAAGTATTATAATATACGATGAATCTCTCACCCTTAATAGGTAAAGCCAAAATAAGGAATGAAGTAAGAAATCCCTTGAGCTTCCCATAGCTCGACTCACATTTCTCAGACCATCAAAAGTAATCTCTTTCTAGGTCAATCTGGTTATTGGCGCTACAATAGTAGCAAAACCCTCAATGAATCACCTATAGTAGATAGCCAAACCAATGAAGCTACAAACTAACGGAGATGTAGGCCTGGCCCAATCACGAATAGCCTCAATCTTCACTGGATTAACCATAATCCCATCCTAAGACACCACATGTCCTAAGAATATAACCAACTCAAGCCAGAACTCACACCTAGAGAATTTGGCAAAAATCCTATGATTTCTCAAAGTCTGGAGCACAATCCTTAAATGTTGCATATGCTTCTGTTCTACTCCTCGAATACTCAAGGATGCCGTTGATGAACACAATCATGAAGAAATCTAAATAAGGCCTAAGAATATGGTTCATCAAATCCATAAATGCAGCTGGGGAATTGGTTAACTAGAAAGATAACACCAAAAACTCATAATGACCATAACGGGTTCTAAAGGTTATCTTTGGGATATTCTCAACCCAAATCCTCAACTGATGGTAACTGGACCTTAAGTCTCCTTGAAGCTGGTCAAATAAATCATTATTGCGAGGCATAGAATACTGATTCTTTACCATCACTTTATTAAGCTATTTGTGGTTAATACAAATACGTAAAGAACCATCCTTCTTTTTTACAGGATCTCTCCAAAGGGACATACTCGGTCAAATAAAACCCTTACCCAGAAGATCCCAAAACCGAGAATTTAGCTCTTTAAGTTCAGCAGGAGACATAAGATAAGGTGCCATAGAAATAGGTTAGGTTCCTAGATTTGGATCAATAACAAAATAAATATTTTGCTCAATAGGAAGACTAGGTAGATCAGTAGGAAAAACATTAATAAACTCTCCATGCTAAAATCATAAATATAAGCGAGGTAAGACACAACCCCACGTAATAAGTCTCCTAGCCCAAATATAAAAAATAATCCATGTTAGCTCACGACTAATAGCTCTCTACCGCATGACCAAAGCTATGTCGAGCATAACTAAGGCAATGGTCTTGGCAAAGTAATCTAAGGCTGTATAATAGTGGGATACCTAGTCCATGCCTAGAATCTCATCAACATCCACCATGTCCATTACAAAAGATCAACCTGAGTATCAAACTCCCAAACAATCACAACACCTGATCTATAAACCCGACCCATTACTAAAAATCAGCCACGAGAGTAGATACACATAACTCATAAATAAAAAATCCCAAGATAACTCTAACCACGAGCAAAATTTGGTTGATAGCACACCAAAATTATACCTGTGATAACAACATTCAAAGTCTCAGCCACAGTTCTAGTAGGTACGGCATAAAATTAACCACGCTCGTAACCTAGCTGGGATCCTAATCGATCTCATGTCCTACTTTAATAAAAACCTCCACTATCACTCTAGGGACTACCTCGATGATCATTCATACCACCTCTATCTAGGAAATGAACTAACCTAAGCAATGGAACACTTTGAGCTAATGGAACCATCACTCCACGACTAAGGCACTCTCACGAGAAATGGCTAAAGGCCCCAAAACATAACATGCCTCTGGCACTATACTAAACCCAGAAAATCTCACTGACCCAAAATAACTACCAAAGCTAAAATCACCAAAAGATGAACCCCTTAGAGGCTAGCCCCTAATCAGGTTAGGATAATCACTATAACTAGACTGGCCTCCATTGGTAACCTAAAGAGCAACATTAACAGGCATACTACACTGACCCTGATTTTGATACGACTGATATGGAGAGTACCTACCTAAGAACCATTTTCTTTGAATTATGAGCCAATATAGCTCTCACTAAAACTACCTTGATATCATGACCTCTTATTGTTTCCCCTTAGGCCTCGCAATGCATCTCCTCCATAACCCAAGTATGATTAGAAATCTTAGAAAAATATCTACCTACAACAACCAAACTCTACATAGCCATATGGAGAAGGAGTCTCAATCCCCAAATAAAGCACCAAACTCTCTTATATAGGTAGTCAGAATAGATGTGGAATGCCTAGCTAACTTATAAAATTGAGACTCATACTCTATAACTGTCATGGATCCCCACTCTAACCTAGAGAACTAATCCCACAAGAGATCTCTAAGATTGTGAGGCATATACTTCTTCGAGAAGACCTTATAGAATTGAGTCCATATCAATAAAGGAGATTGAGTTGGCTTGGAATCAAGATAACCTTTCCACTAATGTCGAGCCACCAAATCCAATTAAAAAGTAGTGCAATTATAATACCCAATAAAGATCTAAGTCTAAATTCAGCTCTTTTAGCTCTTCAAAAGCTCCAACACTTAGAATATTTTAGCTAAGTGTTCAACTCTTAGTCTCATTTTAAGCCTCTAAACTTTGGGGATTTATTTCACAACCTTCCTAACTTCCGTTTGTTGATTTTGAAGTTGATTCATTATGGGGAAAGTCAGTAGTACATCTCGGGTGAGTTTCAAAATTTTTAGAATAGTGTAAAGGTATGTTTGGATTTAAAAAAATAGTGAGGTCTCGCGATGGCCCCGTGTCGCGGGCTAGTCAACTTGATTAAGGGTCGTGTTGCGATGGCCAATCAAGTTAAACAAGGGTCGCGTCGCGATGGCTGGTCTAGTTCAGTCGGATTTTTATACGAATTATAAGGGCATTTGGGTCTTGTACCCCTCCATTACTCAGCCATAAACACGAAATTAAGACCTCATTCACCAAATTATATTCACTTTATCTCAAAATTCTCTCAAGAACACTCCTAGGGTTTTTAAGTCAAGCTTCAATTCCCAAGGATTTAACCATCAACCTTTTCCAAATAAAGTAATAAGGTATACATAGTGTTTATTCATGGATTCTTTTCGTCCATGAAGCCCAAGAATCAAGTTTTAAACTATGAATTATGATATTCATGCGGGTTGATTATGTTTATGTGGTTGTTGTGGTATGATTCCTAAGTTGGAATCTTTATGTGTTTTTATGAAAACATGTTAGCATGTGAGTTGAAAACCATGAATTTTAGTTGGTTATGTTATGTTACTTTGATGATTATGCCATGTCCTAAGTCATGCAAACTAAGTGTTTGACAAAATGCCTAAGAGATTAGAAATTATGTAATATGAATCAATTATGACTTAAGTGATGGATTCATGTTTTACCCTTATGTTTAAATGACTTCAATGCTATTGTGGTGAAATGTAAATGCTTTTTTGAATGCTCATGATGTTAGAATATGAAATTATGACATTAATTATATGCATTCCTATCATGTACAAGATTATGATAACCATGTACTTCATGAAATCCCCAACTTATTGTAGTATGGATTGTTGATGTTGGTCATGTATTCGAGAATGTCATGCCTTGTTAGTTTCCTTCTATCGAGTCCTGGGGGTACTTGTACCCAAAAAATATAGCTGTGTGCCTAGAACCAGTGTCATGTTTCAAGATACTCTCAGTCAAGCCATGTTCAGTAGAATTCAGTTAGTCTCACGACTTAGGAAAACTCTTAGTACTCAATAAATCTCACTAATCTTAGTTAATTATCAGAATTTAATAGAATTTCATCAGTTAATGTATTCAGTGAACTCAGTTTAGTTTAGATCAGTTAATCAATTTAGTGTCTATTCAGTTGGTAGTAGGATTCATCATGGAATGTACCCAACGATAGGAATCCACACTGCCAGATTTGAGGGTGAGGTTCCTAGAAGCAATCCTTGCATTCTAGAACTATGTATCCATCATAGGATGAGACATCGACACTGCTATATTTGAGGGTTGATGAGGTGGATAACCACCGTTCTCTTTTAGGGACACTTCCAGATTTGAGGGTCGCTTACAGCTTGTCTTTACCCTTGGCACGGTACTGACACCCTTTCAATTATGGTTACAAATTAGACCCTAACTTAGCTATAATAGCACATTTGGAGAATGTCGATTGGATGAATACTTCCCACAATTCCAGTATCAGTCTCAGTAATAGAATGTAGATAGTTCTACCGAATTCAGGATTGTCAGATACAGTTATGCAACTTAGTGCAATATGGAACTAGCTAGTTCCATCAGAACCTAGACTGTTAGATATAGTCACTCATGTTTTTAGCTATATCAGTTATCAGTAACTCATGTTATCAGTATTCAGATTCAGTAGTCAGTATTATCATGAACTCAATTTCAGTTACGTATTCATGCATGTATTTCTCATGCCCATGTTAGTCAGCCAGTTAGCATTGTTCATGCATATGAAACCCTCTTACATTATCCCACCTCACTTGCATACCAGTACATTCAGTCGTACTGATGCATTCGCTCTATGGTGTCTCTATACCATAGGTTCAGAGACACGAGCTCCAGAGAAGTAGTAGAATTCTAGTTTTAAGTACTCAGAGTTAGTGGTGAGTCCTCATCATTTGTGGATAGGATTATTTCATTTATTTCATTATTTCAGTTCATTATTAGTAGATAGAGTTGGTTGGGGACATGTCCCATTTCACTCCTTATTCAGACAGTTTAGAGGTTTTCAGACTAGCATGATTAGACAGTTATTAGAGCTTTGTTTTGTTATTGTTATACCATGTTATTCAGACATTGTTCTATCAGCTCTACAGATGTGAACCTTATGGCCTTTCAGCCTTTATTTCCATATTTATACGTATACTATAAGGTTTTCAGGTACAGATATTAGTTATGGGTTAGCTTGTGGTCCTTCAAGGTCATAAGCACCATGTAGTATTTCGAGCACCAAGTTCAGGGCGTTATAGCAATCCACACCAAGAATCTTAATTAGGACCAAATTACAGAGCCTATCCTTACAAGCGATCAAGAACTCATAAACATCCTCGCTCGGTGCACCAAAAAACCTAGATAGAGATAATCTCAAAAACCTACCTAGCATTTTCTGCTCCTTCAAAGACATAGCAAGCTAGGAAAGTACTAGTGGAGTAATTACCAGTCAAACAACCTATGGTGTAGGAGGGACCTCAACTCTAGGAACCGCAGCTATAGGCTGCTCCTTTATTTTAGTATTACTCTAATTCGCAGACCATACACCATAAGATGATGCCCCACTGACCAATCCCAAGAGTTGAATCAATGAATCCTTAAGCAATGAAGAGAAAATAAACCTTGATGGAGCCTGGGCTGGTCCTTGGATCACCGTTAGCTGAGGCGAAAAAATCTCTAGCTCAAGAGTAGGAATAGGGTTCAATGAAGGCCCCCTATCTTGGTCCTTAGCTCAAGATGTATCTCTAGGTTTTCCTTGACCTCTAGGTCATCTATGGTCTGTAATAGGATCCCTAGTCGCGGACTTGGGTTCTTTATCTTGTATAGAGACTGCACGTATCCTAGCCATCTATGAGTGAAACTAAAGGAATATTTAGAAACCAACTCAGACTCTTACCAATAAAAAATGTAAAGAAGTAAAGATATCATAAGAATGTCCTATAGCCTCCCAAAGATAAGAAACGAAAGTTATCATTCTGATCTGCAGGACTCTACCAGACAATTTCTCTTGTATCAATAATACTAGTGAACCTGGATCTAATACCAATTTGTCACGATCCGATTTATGAGTCATGATAGCACCTACTTTATACCACAAGTAGGTAAGTTAAACTGTACCATAAAGCTATAAAAATGGGCTAATTCGATGGAAAAACGCATAAAAGCCATAAATTTGCAAGTAAAGACTTACAACAATAGTTCAAGTAATAAGAATAGTCTGAAAGATAGATAAAGATAATAGTAATATCCCACTGCCTAGTAGTGTCGGTACAAAATCCACTAGCAAAATGGAACATAAGTACCGAATAGTCAATATACATTAGTCTCAAATAATAAAAGATTAAGAAAGGACAAAAAAAGGAGAAAAAGGAAACTCCAACACCAAGAGCTCACCCTGCCTCCAAACTCTAAATAACATGATCATTACGACAGTGCCGACTACTAGCACTCGGATTTTTACCAAAAAAGTACGAAAGTGTAGTTTGAATACCAAATCCACCGGTACTTAGTAGAAATCATTAGCCAACTAATCTAAATCTTAATATAAGTACAATAATTGCAATATAAATGTGCTAAGTCAAGGTAAAAGGTCAAACCTAGAATAGTGCTATAACACCGTAAATAAATAAATGAATAATCCAGAACAGTAAAATAAATAACATACAACTGTCACTACAAAACTGGCCCCCACAAGCTAGTACGTACAAAAAACTAAATAACCCAACACGGCCCTTATAAGACCGAACGGTGCAATCAAGGATAATGAGTAACCAAGAATTTACAATATAACTGCATTTCAAGCCATAGACAAGAATTCTTTCATACTATAAACCTCAGAGTAAAAACAATTCTATAACCGTCATAAATAACACATTCATGATGGACTTGAATCGAAACTCGTATAATCAAGTATCAAACTTGAATAAAAACTTATATCATGAATAATGCCAAAATCAAATTGGTCTCAATATTATAAAATTACCAGACTTAAACCAGAACTAGTATCAACTTCTAAGTACTAAACTAGCATAATTACCGTGTAACAACTTTTTTCAAGCTACCAATTATAGGATATAAAGGATACAATACACCTATAAAGTTATGAGGAGATAGTAGTAGTCTTGACCTAAGGTAGGCTGAAAGGGCCTATTTCTAATTCCCAAAATCCGTTCTAAGGAAAATTCTATGTTGGACCAGGCTAAGGTATCTAAATACACTTCTAGATATTAAATGCATCATATTAAGTCTTAAGATAGCAATTTTACCTAAACACGAATAACTAATCCATTAAGCCTGATTTATGGTTACTTAATAGGCTTAAAATCCTAAATTATACTAATTACTTCTCCAAGACCTAATTCCCACCCATATCTAACACATTATCATAAATATACTATTATTAAGCTCAATATACAAGAAAGGTAAACTAACTTGCCTCTACATCGAAGGATACTCGGTAAAATTCATTAAATTAATGAATTTTCCTTCCAAAGAGCTTCCGCCAGATGCCACGTTATCAAAATCATAATATACTCATCAATACTAGAACAACAGTACCCATATTTCATTTTTGTGTTTCGGATCCTAAAATTATGTAAAAATTCCATGTGGGGTCTGCTTGCAAAAATGCACTTTCAAAACCGTCAATGCATCCCATTATGCTAAAAGAACATTAATCCTCAAGAATGAGAGAATTTTGAGCCCAAATTGTGTTAAAATCATCCCACCAATATTGTAGGGATTTTGAGGATTACTAGAGAAATTTACCATGAAATATATGAGAACTTACCAAGAATCCGAAGAAGAAATGCGAAACTTAATCTTACAAATATCCCCCAAATATTGTATAAATGTATCTACTAAGTTTATATATGTATTAGGGTTCTACATTCTTTAAAATGTATTGAAAATGGAAGAGAACGGTTAAGTGGGGAATATATAATGACCTAGGTGCTACTAAAGCAAGCCCTATGCCGCTTTAGAGGTCAGCGCTAAAGCGCCCAGGTGCCGCTTAGGTAGTACATGACCATGCTTGCCAGTCCACTAAAGTGGTTTGTGCTTTAGCGAAATGCAACACACTGAGCTTGTTAGGGTAACTAAAGCACCTGAGGAAAGCTGAATCACCCTTTGCTAAAGTTCCCAAAGTGTCTCTTTAGAGGTTACACTAGCTAGAGACTTGGAATTTTTCTGAGTCTCTGCCAACCCCTTTGGATTCATTTGGAATCCTGTATATTAGGAATCTATTTGAGGTCGTTTCAATGAAAATCTCGCACCCAAGGGCCATTTTTCTTATCTTCTGGCCAATAGCTCAAAATGAGTCTAAAAGCCTTAACACCTAAACCAAGGGTTCACCTAGCCTAAAATCAATGTTCTAGAGTTGTTAGAACTATCAAAAATTGCATAAAAGGTCATTTGAATGAATTTTTTGCTCAGTAAGAAATTCTAACCATTAATGACTTCAAAATAGAGAATTTACTCTAAAAATGAAACAAACTACTCGATAACCAAACTATCAGTTCCAGTAATTCATAAATTAATTGGGGTAGATATAAAAATACTATAAATGAATAAAATAAGAAAAAATATAGAAAATGACCTAGAGGGTCATCACACTCCAAAATAGGGAAATGTCTCTTCCAACCAAACAAATTGCCCAATAATTGAATTGTCACTCCCAATAAGTCATAAATGACTCAAGAAAGCTATATGAAAGAACTGAATAACAAAAAAGCATGAAAACATAGTAAATGACTTGAAGGATCATTTAATATCCACTAGTAAAAGGATTTCCATTCGTGAAAGTAAAGGATCAATGTAATGACCCTTCAGGTTATTTTCCACATTTCTTCTTATTTTTGCCGTTAGAGCCTTCCAATAGTTACCCCAAGCCATTTATGACATAATGGAACTGAAATTACGATTACCGAGCAGTTCGTTTGGGTTTTATATCCAATTCCTTATTTTGAAGTCTTCACTGGTTCTAAATGGCCACCGGGCAAAAACTTTAGTCAAATGACCTCGAATGCAAATTTTGACTATTTCAATAGCTCCATATCATCTATTTATTCTAGGTGAACCTTTGCTTTTAATATCGAGGAACCCAAGCTCATTTTGAACTATTGGTCGAAAAGTTAAGAAATTGAAAATTAGGTGTGGGGCCCATATTTCATCGAAATAACCTCGAATGTAAATTTTTATTACGACATCCCATCCAAAATATTAAATTTGGTATGGTTATATAGTTTATTTGTGTATATGGCGTTTCGAACAAATCCCGAACCCAGATCGAAGTCGATTCTGGAATAAAGAAAATTTGGTGAACCAGGATTTGGTGCAACAGTGATTACGAAGGGTAAATTGCAATTTCCAAATGAGGTTTTGATAACGCTCAAAGGATACCTCTAGTATAAGAATGTAAGTGATCATTAGCAATATAAAACCCAACAACGTTGGGGTCGATCCCACAAGGAATATGGTGTTAATGCAAGTCGTTGGCAGTTAAATCAACTAGTAGTTGTTGTTTCCTAAAGAGGGAATTTTTAAAAGTAACAAGTAATGTTGTCATGTTGGCAATACTGTTTGTAATCAATATAAATGGAAAATCAGAGTTATTTTCACCTTGGGTTTCGGGAATTGATAGATACTAAGTACTGCTTAGGACTCTTGAAGTAAGTAGGAACAACAAAATATCCCCGACGACATTACTATCTGACTTATCTTTCGACCTCACCAGACAATTTATTATATAATTCTTTCAAAATTAGATAACATATCTATTTCCAATAGGATGTTATCTCAGGTACATTAATCCATTTACGACATCAATTATTAAACAGAAGGTTGGTAGCTTTCGAGTCCCTGTTGATAATTCACGTCCTCTAGTCTATTTCTCTATTCAAGCAAATAAACCTAAGGCATAAAAGTGGGGAAATGAACCTAAATACCCCTCTGGACGTGGATTTAAAAGAGTAAAAACTGTGCCCAGTGATGCGCGGACCGATGAGCCATATTGATAGGGTCAATGCGATGACCGACGTGCCGCTTTGAGTTCGTGTTGGTTCGCTGGAATTTCCATTGAATGTTAGGGAAAATATCCATCGACATGATGGGTGACGCAATGCATCACGATTGCATCGACCCACTGTTTTGGTCACCCAAACCTATTTTAAACAAGGTCCAAAATATCTAAAACTCACCCAAAGTGAGCTATTGACACACCTGATCATGATTCAATCCATGGATCAATATTTTAAGGTCATAAGAGTCATAAAATAAGATTGCCAAATTATGAAGGTCAAAATAATTCTAAGTGGAAATACTTAACTAAAATTTCTAAGTCTGGGACCTCTTTTCACGCCTTAACGGACTACGTTAAGCTAGGATTCTATGTGGTCTTACAGTCATTTTTTAAGTTTAACTGAGCAATACAAAATTTAATTCATAAATATTTGAAACCACATGAGAACTAGTTTACAAAATATCTAGCAACATCTATCTAAATACTGGGACAAGGGCCCAAGTTGGACCATGAAACAAAAATAAAATAGCAATGTCCAATAACCAAGGCCTTCTGAAATAAGGGAAATTCACCAACTGCGAGCTTTATACAAACAGTCTACTGCTTAGCAGAACCTCGGGACTGTGCCTTAGATCCTGAAATATAGAGGATCAATACAAATGTACTGGTACGCAGTGCAATCCAAAATAATGTACTTTTATACAATAGAAGTAAGAGTAATTTATAAAAATAGTTTACATACGATATAGGAAAACACATGGGCATACTTAAAAGACTTTGAACATTTATTTAAAATCCACGACTCACTCTTTATATTACTTCTAAGTTAGGTGGTACACCCTACAACTCTACAATCCCATGGGTTATATGGAATCCTACCTTAAACCCAAGTTTGTCGCAAGGGTTGGAGTCTCTATCTCTAATATGCCAAGGGGCACTAGGACAGCGTACAGTCCCTCTTAGGGGCATAATAAACCTGTATCAACAAAACACAATTTCCAGCAATAAGACTTTACACTCAAATGCCTTCTTCGGGTAACCACCTAACCCTCTTTAACCCTATTTTTAACTCTTTAAGACATTCACTCTTAGAAATCAAAATATGAAAAGGGATCTGATTTTGTTATGGAACTCTTTCGTTTAGTATCGTCATACCAGAATTGCAAGTCATATCTCTAAGACATAAAATATCATGTTATAGATCTTTTATTTAAAACAATGGTTAAACCACCAAATTATTCAAACTGTACAAAAGGATATATATATATCGAAATTCATGAAAACTTGTGCAAAGATTCTCTCTTTAAATTCACAAACATGTGGTGGTCAAGTATCTTGTAACAAACCATGCAACTCTTTAAAATCATCACTTCTCATTTATATAAACAAGAAAACACCCTCTCTTCACTTTATAACCAAAATCAAGCCTTAAACAATAGTAAAGACATTTCTATCACGTTTCTCAATATGCAATCGAATAATTTTTAATATATGAAAACAAAAGGCTTATAACAAGAGAGAGATTATAATTTTTCATACTCTCTATTCAACGTTCAAACTCAAAACGCATACATACTTATATACAAGTACAAATTAAATTTAGGGGAAGGCATCAAGACCAAAACATTATCACCAAAAAGGTTCACAATGCATATTTGTTATTGTAAATTCAAAACCATTTATAAATATATGATTCTATAACTTTAAACCTTACTAAAAAATGTTTTCAATAAGCCCATGTAGTTTAGGAAAACCCCACATACCTTAAAGATGGATTCTTGATCTTTTAGGAGAAAAGTTAAGGTTTTGTTCTAGATAGATTGGAGTGAATTTGGGAATATTATGCCCTAAAGACATTATAACTTACTATTAACACAATTTGGGGTTGTAGGGAAAAGACGAGACTGCCCCTCAGTTTTTAAAAGTTACTACAGAATTTTATTTTTCCAGCTCACCGCGATACGGTGAAGGTCCCGCCGCTATAGTCACCGCTACACGGTGAAATCGCGGTGACTTTCTATTTTCAAATTCCAAATATGCCTTAAACCCCATTCAAAAAATCCAAAACCTCCCTAAGACATCCCCTTTACACCCCTGAACATGAATCAACTAAAAAATCTACGTCTCGAGGTCAGAAAGGTTGATTTAGAAATCATTGAAGTTTAGGATCTTAAAATATGACCAAATCCTTTTAAAACTTAGAAAAATTTTGGGTTTTTATCTCTTTAAGCATGCTACTAAATGTGGTATCATGTCAAGAATGCTACGGGTGTTACAATCCCCCTCAGAAAAGAGCCAAAAAGAAAAATAAAGAGGTGGATGAGGTGTACTTTTACTAGACAGACACCTATAAAATTGAAAATTTATAAAGATAAAATCTTTTTGTATTTTTTAAAAATTTAGTCAAAAACTAGTAATTAAAAAGATTTGTTTTAAGAAGTTCTTTGACACGAGGGAATAAACTAAAAAATTATTTTAATTAAACTAGAAATAAACAAAGGCAGTTGAGAATACACCAGAGAGACCACCAATACTGTTCCCTCAGAGGCTTAGAAATGCTAAAGAGGATGCTTTTTTTAAGAAGTTCTTTGACACGTACAGAGAACTTTACATTAACCTTACTTTGTTAGATGTTTTGATGGGAATGCCTAGTAAGCTAAGAACTTCAAGGATATGGTGACCAATAATACAAAGTTGGGTGATATTGATATGGTAAAACTAACTGAGGAGTATAGTTCAGTGGTAATGACCAAGATGCCCAAGAAGCTCAAGGACCCTGGGTGTTTTACCTTCCCCATACAAATTAGTGAAAGTGGCGTGGTTTATGCTTTGAGTGATTTGGGGGAAAGCATAAATTTGAAAACCCTATCTATGTTTAATACTCTAGGTTTAAGAAAACGGAAGCCATGTTCAGTGGTGATCCAAATAGAGGACAAACAAGAGTGATTCTTGAAGGGATAACAAAGGTTGTTCTCATAAAGGTTGGTAAGTTCATTATTCCTGTTGACTTTATTATTATTGATTATGATGCAAATGACAGGGTACCAATCATCTTGGGAAGTTCATTTTTGACAGCTGGAGGAGTACTAATAGATATGAGAAAGGTCACTTTTAAAATGAGATTGAATGATGTAGTAAATCGATAAAACAAATAAGCAAATTGATAGTACTAATATACAACCTATCTAGGCCCTCGTAAGCCTAGAAGGCATATAAGATACAATTAATCTTACCGAGACCTTATAAATTAGTAGGTGCAGAAAAGTGAAATTCAATGGAGGTGAATTGAAAATTTTTTGTGAGTCAACTACTGACTCCTCATAGTAGACTCGCCTGCAGATTAGTACACTTCACAAAACTGATTAGATTTGAAATAACTAAGCAAATAAATAATCAAAAAAAAAATTAAAGACACGTAGATTTATCCTGGTTTGGCACGCCAATATGGTGCCTACACCCAGTCCCCTTGGGTTTCAATATTTCCTTAGATTTTTCAATGTCGGGATCAAGTACAATGATGGGAAATAAGTTCCAAAGACTTATTTTTTTCTTCAAATCTTGTGACACAACTTCAGTTTGTGTTACAAAGTTGACTCGATCCTATTCTTTATACAACAATTGTAAACTAAATGCTATAAAGCTTTATGAGACTAAGATGGAAACACTTTGATATTCTTCTTGAAGTTCTGTAACATTGTCCATCCTTAGTGTTCTTCTTTTATGGTCTTCAACTGCTACTCTTCGTAAGGAAACCTAAGATATTTCTTCTCAAACAAGGATTTGAATTGATTCCTTGATTGAGGAATGTTACTGTATGGTATGTCCATATCATATATATCCATACACGACTTTATCCATATCATATATATCCGTGACCTTGTCTTTCTTCTGCTCTTGTAGTGATTAATGCTTTTCCAAGATGGTTCACAATCTTTTCTTCCTTTTTGCTTTGTTGTGATTAATTTGATTTGTCGTGATTCCGAGACTGAGATGTTCCTTTCTTTTTTACTTTGTTGTGATTGATCTAGTCTTCCGTGATTTCGACATCAAGATGTTTCTTTCTTCTGCTCTTTCTTTTGATTTATTTGCATAGATCATGATTTGATATCCTTCTATTCCTGAAGTCGGCTTCATCCATCATTATCATTCTTCCAATATCCTGCAAAAATCCATTCATTAGTTTGTGATTATTAAAATGTAAACATGGGAGGCTAACAATCTCCCCCTTTTTAATAATGAAAAACGTGTGTAAACATCAGTTAACTTCCCTATCTGTCAGCTTGCTTCCCCTGAGTTTCGCACATTTCTACTATTTCCAAGTTTCTTGAGTGTCAGCCTACTTCTATTTATCAGTAGTCGACTTGCTCCCCCTGACTGGTAGACGCTTACTGACTTTCTTATGTTCCTGTCTTTCTCCCCCTTTTGGCATAATAAGAAAGAATAGCAAAACAAAATAGTAGATAAGAAGTAGATAGATATGATTGATTAACTAGGTACAGAAAAAAATTGTAGCAAATAGCATGTTAAAAATCTTCTTACAACCCATAAAAGAAAGGGACATGACCTTCTTTTGAATAAAAACAAAGTCATCATTGTTCACCATTTCTTAAGAAAGTATGTCACGTGTTATGCATGTTATGGCAGAAGGTTTCATAAGATTTTTCAATGTTTTTGTAGAAAGAGGAATAGGAGTTCTAGACAAAAATAGCTAGATCATTATTGGAGGAGTGGACTTGGGTCTTGAGGGAATCCATTCAGGTGAACATCCGAGTAAATAATTTCATGCCCTCCTGATTGAACCCGTCAAGATCTAATCGCACCACCCCTATATCTATGCTGGTGATTTTGCCGAGCTCTAGTATTTCAAAGTCAACTCATGTATCAATGCAACACTTTCCTCAATGGTATTAAACTGATCCTTAATATCCTCTAGTTCCTTCAAAATAGTAATAGTAAGGTTAGAAACAAATTACTTACCTTGAAAGTTCTGACTTTCCCTATGCAAAATCCTTCTTACACCATTCATCTTTAACCAGGACATAGACTATACTTGCAAAAGTCTTGGAGTCATAAGTGGCGACAATCTCTGCTGGGGGTAAGAAGATAGATTAATAGAATAGTACTGAAGAATCCTAGTAATGACCAGGCCATATGGCAAACTAGCAGAGACATGAACGTCGACGGCACTTTCAAGCATGTAGTCATGGATCCAAGTTGCCCTATTGATTTTGATTTTCTTAACCAGACAGTATAGCAAAAAAACATCACGCCCGATAATATTGCTGAGAGATCCTTTTTGGGAAATCAGTGTAGTAGCAATTATATGAGCCATAATACAAAACTTGAAACAAAGGGACAGGGGACCAAAATTGGTTGAAACAAAGTCTGAGTATGACCAACACCTCTTGGCTTCTTCAAAGATGACCCCAAAATCATCGGGCCAGTTTTCATTCATAAAGTAGATGTTACCAGAGAACTTTGTATCAAAAGCATTCTCAAACAGAAAATCATTCACAATAATTCTTATGCCAAGCACAAGAGTCTCGAGTTCACCACTATCAAGGGAGAGGCAAAGATTCATATAAAACATGTAAACTGGATCATCATAAACTAGAATACCACAGAGATAAAAGACAAGGGACAAATCTTGAAACTTGAAAAAGTGACTAATATTACAGAAGGAGTCTTTTAACTGACGGAGATTTATAATGTGATCAGGGATAACAGAGCGACCTATAAAGGTGGAGAATTTGTATTTATGGGAACATATACAGAACTTCTGTATGTCCTCATGAGGGAGAGAGTGGAGAGGGTTTGGTTGAGATTTATTGGCCAAGGGGGATGGACTGGAATCAGGACAATATCTTTTGATGTGAGACTTGAGTTCGATGAGGATTCATCAGAGGATTCAAAGAGAAAAACAGGGCTTTTTAGGAGGGTTTTTGGAAGAGATTTGGACATGATCACTATAGAACTGGTTCTAGTCATAGGAAAGAATAGAAGGTGAATTTTAAAAGGAGTGGATAGAGAGAAGGGAGGATAGTTAAAAGGACTTGAGAAAGAAAGAGAGAAGCATACAAATATTTGAAAGGATGGGGGCGAGGAAGCTGAAGAGTCATAAAGAAACGATTAACAGATGGAAGTGAAGGGATGGTAGTTGGAGGAGTGTTGGGAAGGAGAAGAGGTGCAAATACTGCAAACGAGGCATGAAAAATGGTGAGAGTAATGATGACTTCCTTTTAAAAAAATTGAACATAACATTTGTGTAAGTAAAAATATTTTTTGTCCCAAAATAAATCTCATAAATCATTAATACTAAGGATACCAAGTCTTTTTTGAAAGTAACACAATCTTTATTCTAACAGGTGTTTAGAAAAATATCTGCCAATTGATTTTCAAAGTCAACAAAGGTTAACAAAAAATCACTAGTTTCCACATGATCGCGAATAAAGTGATGCTTAATATACATGTGTTTTGCTCAAGAATGATTGACATGAACCGGCCCCCTAGCCGTGTAGTAATGGGTGTCTTAAGTCCGACCAGGACCAGAGATAACCTCTGTTACCTAACCCAACCTACAACCGCCTACCCTAAGTTGGCAGAATTCTAAATATATAACTAGATAGCATTATTGTTCACATCAAGACTCTGGGATAGGATCACAACCGTGACTGACTCAACCGAGTATAACCGTCCCAATAAACCAAACCAAACTAATTACCAAAACAAAGGCCATAAACCAGGCCATAACCAAATAAGTTCCAAAACATAATATGATTTAATCAATGAAATATGATGGAAAAATCAACATTACCATCCAAGGGTGTAAGCCCCAACACCATTACCAATGCCAAGGCAAACACCCATACCAATCCTGCCCATTCCAACACATAGAAGTACCACAAAGACTTTAACCAAAAGAGTAACAAAATCCAATTGTGACATGCCCCCAACTATATCCAAAACCAATATCCAAAATAAAATCAAAGTATTTAAAAATATCCATGACCTAAAATGGAGCCTTCCGAAAAGATGGAAGCTCACCATTTCAATCCAAATAGATTTCCTGAGTCTATAACTATGTAAGAAGAGAAGAATGGCTAGCTCCTGCATAGAGTGGGTATATATTCGCCAGTAGACGGGTTTAGAGTGACCGCTAGCATGATCTCAGGATAAGGATAAAATAAGCTATTTATAAAACTAAGTAAGCCATCCATAATGCATGTAACCATACATATATATAACCATGCTGAGAAAGGGAACCATGTTTAGCATGCATTTAAAACCATTACCTGGGTTGTGTAGCTTTGCCATCCTAAACCACCCACGGGTTATATGGATTCAGCTCTCCCTACTGAAAGGGCCCTAGTGCATGTAGCCGCACGACCAGAGAAGTATCCTATTGGGATGACCAGTACATCCCCAAAAATAAAGTGTTACACACGCACTTGGTCACCAAGACCAAACCTCATATCGGAAAATATAAGTTTACAGTTTCGGTTCTCCTGGGACCTCCACCTTCCACGGTTTAGATACACCTTCCCATTTAATGACCAGTTAAAACCTTGTACAAATTAACATCTCCAATTATTAACCAAGGCCATTGATATTTGTATCGTCCTACTAACCCTTACTTGCAAGTATTATCCATAGCCAACTATTTATGGGTTTAAGGGGACTTTCAAGTGCCCTTTCCATTATTATATTAAACTTCTTAGAGGATTCCATGTATCCCGAAAGCATAACCATTTAGCCATTTACCCTTCCAAACCATTTAAACCATACATAATTCCTTTACCAAGTTTGAAAACAAGCAAGAGTTCCATTAAAAGTGAACAATGCAATAAACATATCTTTATAAGCATTTTTTTAAAGACATTGGGGGCATACTACAACCAAATCTAATTCCAATTACCATGAAAACATTACCATGCAATCCAACTATCCAAAACCACCATTGACACATATAAAAGCATAATTAAACCACTAAAAACCATTACAAATCATTCATAACCAAAACCCCTAATTCATAATAGAAAACCCAAAATCATAAATCATAAAACCATGAAAACATTATGTAAAACCATGTCTTTAGTTAGAATTAACAATGAGGGAAGAGATACATGCCATAATTGAGAATTATAGGAAAAGAAACCACCAACACAAGCCACGAATTGAGCCCTTAGGATGAAACCTTAGTTTTTTTGCCCAAAAGCTCTTGAGAGAATTTTAGAGTGCTTAGGAAGTGTTTCTAAGTGTTAATGAATAAAATATTAGGGTAAAATAACCTTCCAAATTCCCTATATGTTGTGGGACCTGATTAGGATAAGTGAGAAAATATCTCGGCTGCCCTCACTTAAATTCCTTAAAAATCCCGTCACAAGGATACGATTGACCCTCACGAGTTATATCCACCTATATGAGTGGTACCCACTACTCGTATCCCAAACCTAAACCCTTGGACCAACACTATCCAGTGTATGACTTATTCTTACCAAGTCGTATTGACATCATACGATCCGTAAACTTCACCCGTATCCTTATCAATATAGAATCACATAAGGTTTGAACACTGTTTTCGAGTCCTAAGTACAACCCGTACCCTGACTTATGGCTCTAGGTTAGACACTCGTACTCTGATCCAATCTAAGTAACCAAGTTTTAAACTAAGTGAAGGAACCAAACTATCTGTACCTACCAATACAACTCGTACCCCTAAGTCGTACCTATTCTAGTAACCAAAATCCATCCCAACAACCAACACTGGTCAACATATGACTGACCCATACATGTTGACACCTAATTTTTTTCCTCCACATTTCAAATTAGTTTTTGAATTTCTCAATTTTAAATAGTTTTAAAATATTTATTTTGAAATAAATTTCAAACCTTACCCTTTGAATTTAGGTAAAATTAATATAGTTAGTGTTTAATAATACCTAATTATATAATAATGTTTTAAAATTTATTCAGAGTGAAAATTTTGATTAAAGTACAACTATTCTACTTTTCTCAAGATCAATTGAAAATAAGAAATTGATGACATGATTAGTTTCTTATAAAAAGAAATAAAATAAAATTATGTTTCATTAAATATTTATTTTTAAAATTATTTGAGAAATTTGTTAAATTAATTAGGAATTAATCTCATCTCAACTTTATTCAAATTTATTCAGTTATGGCCATTTTATCAAGATAAAATAGCTATGATTTTGATGAGACTTATTCTTGTTATTAATTGTGGTTTTATTAGTAAGCCTAAAGATCCGCCTTTTTCTTTCACCCAACAACCCTTTCTCTTTTTTCAAAAGAATTGGGCTAGCCTTCCCAATACCTACCAGCCCATTACATAACTCCACATCTCCCTTGACAATACCCCTAACACCAACCATCCATCAAACCCAGAAAATTGACCCGGCCCACACCCTAATACTCTCTTCTCCAATACAGCAAACAACAACATTTAATATCAATAAAACCAAATCAGTAACTTCCTTTCCCCTTTCTTTTCCCCATCAATATCAACAATTTCAACAAATCAACAACTAACCACGACTTTTAAACATCACAACGTACAAAACCAGTCAATAATAGCTGCAACAACAACTCAATAAGAATGATCAAATCGTACCAATTTTATCCCAAAATTTAAAATTTCAAAATCCTTTCCAAAAATTCAAAAATACCCTCCTCTTTTCCCCTCAAAATCAGTCCATAAATACCAAAAAGAGAGTGAAGGAGAGGGGATATCTTAGGAGAATTCTTAAGAAAAAAAAAGAGGAACTTTTTGGGGTAATTTCTTTGGAAAAATAATTAAGGATTCAGGAGGCGCGTGCTTCTATCCTGCGTAACCTAAAAAAATTCTCGAAGAAATATACCCAAAAACTCAATTTCGAAGAAAGTTGAATTCCAATAGGTTGGAGTTGGAAATTTTTGTGGTGGCGGAAGGCGTCGTCGATTCGTCGTTCCCGTTCGCTGCCCGGATAAAGGTAACCCCCTTCTGTCCATCTTCCATGTGTTGTAGATTGTGATTAATTGATATGGAAAATTCTTGAATCTGTTGTTTATGTGGAGGTAAAATTGTATCCTAATTCTTGCTGTGGTATTTTCTTGGGATCCAGACCCATTCGTGTGTTGTTACTGTTTTAGTATTGTTATTATTTTGTCATTAGAATGGTCGGGATCCAAATTTGCTAAGTGTTTGTTACTATTTTTTAAAATCTTTTTTTTTTTTAATGTTGTTTGTGCTATGTTGCAGTTTCTTTAGCACATGATTTGTACTTTAGGTGTTTGATTATCATGGTTTGTCTAAATCAGCATTTGGTATACTATTTTGCTCACTATATTATTAGACGCATACTAAAACTTATCTCTTCTTCTCTTTGCATGAACTCATCTTGAATGGGTCCACTGGGACTCCCTATATTATTGCATTCGAACGCCGTCGAGTCGAACCTCATTAAAGTCCAAAATGGGACTAATATACACAAGATAGTACATGTATACATACTGGTATACGCTTATATACAACATGTATACACTGAAAGTCGTAGCTACATACCATCAAACAGTGTACAATGAAATATGGAGAGGGAATATGCTGATTTCCATGTTGATAGACAGTATATACATGGAAATATACACAAAAATGAATGGGTAAAGGACTGTGATATACAGTCAATATACATCTGGGTATACACTGCATAAATGGACCAAAAGTCCATAACATCAAGCACAAAAAAATGGGCAGCTTTTCTTGATGGGCTAGCTACAGGCCCTTTTTTAATCCTATTATTGTTCTTGTAACTTGTATTGTTTATTTATGTTAACTAACATGTTAATCATTTAATTTAGGCAAATCCCCTAAGGCGTTGTCATTTTATTTCATCTTAGTTTTCTTTTAATTAATTCGTAGTTTCTTCTTTAACTAATTTATTTTATCTAAAAATGTTTTAAATCGATTCCTTCGACTTTATGTAGCAAGTCTTTAAAAAATTAAGCTCTTTACCAAAATAGTATTTGACTTGTTTGTATGACTAATGGTCTATTTGGATTAAATTAATTTTCTTTAAACTTAAGAAACTAAAATTTCTTATAAATTTTAACTTCTCATATTTAATAACAGTTTTTTTTTTAATTTAATACTCTCTTCACATTTTTCAAAGATATTTTCTACTACATAATCAACTTTTTCTATAATAAATAATAGTAAGAAAATAATTTTGCAATCTTCTTCTTTTACAAAAGCAAATTCATTCTTCTTCTAGGTCCAAAAAATTATAACTTAGTTCCATTTAAATACATTATTTTCTCCTTTGAGTAAACGAATTTCATTTTTAAATTTTTAAATAAATAATTTTAATATTTTTCTAAAATCAAGTCGTTAAAAAAAGTAGCCACTTTTTATTAGTCAAGTTTGTTCTTTTTGGTACATCATTTTAAACGAACACTCCTAAGTACCTTAAAAACCTTCTTAGTTCGTTAATTGAACCCTTATCCATTATCTCTAGTTTTAAAGGTTTATTTCTGTTTTAGAACATTTGAAACTCTTTCAAGTTTTCTTTATTTTTTTATAAATATCAAGTGGCGACTCTGTAAATTTTCTTAAAATTATTTTAAAATTTTCTCAACTCCTTTTGAAATAGTTTTAATGATCAAAATCATTTTCTCGCCAAAATGAAGTCCGAAAGGGATAAAATAGAAATGACGACTCTGTTGGGGATTTATCTAGGTTCTAACCAAAAAGAAACTTTCTGACTTGTTGTGGTTGATCATTACGTGTTTATTTATTTAAACTTCATATAAACTGTCATTCCGTTCATATTTCTTACATTCGGGAAAATTGATACAATCACACGTACACGTGAGATGTGTTTCACGCACCCGCAAATTTCTTTCAAATTCCAAATTTTAGGAGAGTTGGCATATGTGTGGTGTGTTCGGATCTTTTTCTTTGTGACCGCATGTCCTTCTCACTCGAGTTGTCCACTCGGGAACCTTGTGTCTAGTAAGCCAAATCTTAGAAGAACTTAAGATAGAGCTTCCCCCGAATATAGGTCATGCATGCATAAGCCTTAGGTGGTTTGAACTAAGGTGTCATCCCACAAATTTAGGAAATACCCTTATGTCAAATGGGTTCACGACACAATGATGATCCTCATATTATGTGCAAAGATAATGATAAATTGATTCAAGTTGAAATTTGACCAAATTGAGTTTGGAAATTCAACTCCAAACTCAAGTAGTGTCATTAATTGAAGCTTGAATCAGTTTATTAAAATCTCAATTGATGTTTAACGATAGGCTTACCTTTGACTTGAAAGGTCTGGCGTATGCTAGGACGCGTAATAATTATTTATGTGCTAAAGTGTTTTATTGTTTTTTCTATGTTTGCTTATGTGTGTGTTTAAAAAACATATGTTTGGCTTGAAAGAAGACTAGTCCATTATTCTTATTTTGATGTCCTAGAGCGTTAATAGGCACATAAAACTCAAAATTTAAATCCTTCTAAAATATTCTTAGGAGTCCGTTGATGAAATTCCTTCCCAATTGCCCAAATTATTTCAAAATTCATTAGGTTATTATCCAATTCACATTGATCACGTTGTCCTCACAATACATTTTTTCCGCATTTAATTGTAGTCAGAGCTATCCAAATATTCTGTTAATGAAAAACTATGTTTCCTTCAAAGCTGTTTCAAATAAGCCTTTTAGGATGTCTGTCCGTTAATATCCAATTTTTTCAAATTACTTAGTTCATCTTGTTCGAAGTTCTATTTTTCTCATCAAATTCAAGATACATCAAAAGTTTTGATCATTTGTCACTTTTTCAAGTGTCTTATTCTCCAAATTCTAGGCTAGTCCGTTTCAAACCAAATATATTTCATTCGTTTGGTATATTACTTTGATCAATTATTACAATCATGAACTAACTTTTTACCTTTTGAGTGTTTTTCTTTCTTTTAGAGAGAGGCTAATTTGTGTTGGTAGCCAAACTTGACCGCTTCATAAAACAAAAGTAATCACTGGCAAAACATTAGTATTTCACACGTTCTAAGGTCAAGAAGGAGACTATAGATTCATCAGTTCTTTCTTGGGTTAACATAAGGACTCATTCACCTATGGATCCTAATTTAATTAACATGAATACTTCATCTGAGTCAGTTCCACCTTTTCTGTAACAATAGACCCGAGTGCCTTGATAAGAAGGGAAATAATCCAGAGCTCATTGTCGGTTTGGAGCAACAAATTATCGAGCTAAGGCTCATGGTGATGTAAAGTAGAACACCTTCTCAGACCTCTTCAAACATGACTCTGCCTCTTGATGCTCGACAAAAGGGACCTATGCTTCTAACGTCAGAAGGAGTTGATCAAGAAGGCCATTTTGCTCATGTTTCTCAGAATGCCCCTTCTGGCTACATATTTGCTTATCCAAAGGTTTAGAACATATCATTGCCACACTATGCTCCAATAGTATACACTTATGCTTCCACCCCACCAGTAATACATACTCCAGGGTTATACCGCTTAGATGCTAATCATTATGTTTAAACGGAGAATGATCCAAGAACATACGCTGATGAGATGGTGAACAGAAAGATCAAGGTACTGGAGGATGTAATGAGAAACCTTCGTGGGCTCGAGAATAGTCAAAGTGTCAAGTATGAAGAGTTGTGTGCATTTTTGGAGATCGAGTTGCCTCCTGGTTATAAGATCTCAAAGTTTGATGGGTCCAGAAATCTTTTCTTTCACTTGAAAACTTATTGTGTAAAGTTGATTGGTGTGGGCAAGAATAATAAAATACGGGTCAAGCTATTTAGTCAAAGTTTGAGTGGAAAGGCTCTAGAATAGTATGCCACGCAAGATGTGACTAAGTGGCGCACTTGGGATAACCTGTCAAATGCTTTTGTAGATCACTACAAGTTTCATGTCCATTTCATTCCTGACAGGATCTCTATAACAAAGCTAAGACAGATATCAAATGAGAATTGATGTGAATATGCCATACGCCGGAGAGAAGAAGAGACCAGGGTACATTCCCCTATGGAAGAAGATGAAATGATCAGTTACTTTATCCATGCACTAAATCTAGAATATTTTTGATCGCATGTCAACAATTGCTGGAAAAATATTTATTGAAATTGTCAAGACTGAAGAAATGATTAGAGGCCTTCAGACAGGAAGGATAATAAATTTGACAGAACTTCAATCCACTCACAAGGGCTTTCAGACTGGCTCTTTCGAAAATGAAAAAAAAAGAGAAGGAAGTAATGAGAGTGATAATTCAAGAGAAATCCTCCAACTACAAACAACCTTTTCGATACCAACCAAATTCTCGAAATACTCATTATCCGGTCTTTAATGTACAAGCAACATATCATGCTCAATCTCCACCACAAAACTATCAAAATAATGCTCCTCATGCCAATTATGAAAGAAAGCCTCCCAGAATATTCACGCCGTTGGCAGAGTCTCTCACCCAACTTTTAGAAAGGTTGAAAGAAGAAAAACTACTTTATCCAGTAGAAGCAAAGCCTATGAACACTTCTGCTAATTGGTATAATCCAAACAAGCGATGTGCTTACTACTCTGGAGTTGTGGGATATAATATAGAGAAATGTATCACTCTCAAGCACAAAATTCAGGATTTGATTGGCAACAAGGTGATAATGCTTGAGGAAGCTCCAGCTAATGTTAACAATAATCCATTGCCCAATCACAAGAAGTAGCCATTGACACCATCAATCAAAAGGCGTACTTTTGGCGTCCTTCTATCTTGCGTTTAAAAGTTATTGTTTTCTTTTCTTGTAATCGTACTTCCTCATTTCATTTTCCTGTAATGGCATTTTGTTGCTTTGTTTCCTTGTAATTGCACTTTATGATTTGATTTTCTTATAATCGCACCCTTTTAGTTGTGATGAACTACGTTTGACCTTAATTCCTAAGAAGGGATACATAGGCGGCCTATGTCGATTTCGGTCAACCCTATAGAAGATTTATCTTCTCATTTTATGTTGGAACTACCTTTCCTACCTCAATGGAATACGTAGGCACTGCACTATCTCGGTCATACTTTAAGTAAAAGTTTCATAAAAACTATGACAAATTTTTGAGAAGATCTCAAAATTCATCAGAAGGATCCTTCCCCAAGTTGAATAAAGATGATATTAAAGCATGTAACTGGGGAAATTTTTTTTGAGAGGACCTAAAAAATTTCACAAAACTTCAAATTTGCAATAAAGTTGAAAATCAGACGTTGTTGAAGCTGAGATCGGTGCATAGCTTTTGAAGTTTGCTATGTTTAAAGCACTCTACGTCAGAAATAGTTCAAGTACTTGTATTCTAGATTGGGGCAGACTTTTTGAGAAGACCTCAAAAATTCCAGATTTAACAATGTCATAAGAAAGCTCAAGAGTTTCTAAACCGGGGCAGAATTTTTTAGAGAGAACCTCAAAAATTCCACAACGGTCGCACTTCAAGCCTGTAATCAACAAGGTGCATCAGGAGAACAAGGCAATACCAACACAGTCAGTATCTTAAAACTAAAAATATTTCTTTAGATGCAGGAATAATGAAGTCACAAAGTTGACACTATTAAGCATGACAAATGGCATTATCAGAAGCACTGTGACCCTGCCATAATAATCCAGACAACTTTTCTTCCTCATTTCTCTCTTGAGTTATGTTTCTATTACTTCGTTATGATCTCTAACATTTTCTCTAATTTTATAGGAAAATGATCCAGAATAACAATGACGATGTGGAGATATTATTCGAACTACTATCTCTAAATCATCATGAGTTAAACAACTCTATTTTTATCTTTAAACTTTGCCTTCTGTTACATTCCTGACTTAGTTAAAACAAATTTTTCCATTATTAATGAGTGTTGTTCAAGTTGTATATGTGACGTTATGTAGGATCACCTCTAAGAAATAGTGCAAAAGTATGTTCTCAAGGTTTGAGGATCCAATCCAGAATCTCAGAATATGCGCAAGCCCTTTAAAGGACTTCTGATTCAAAGGATGAAGTTCAACAAATCAACTTCTATCTCTTCGTTTCT
>NC_061112.1:20292206-20311703 GCF_002878395.1 Capsicum annuum | reverse complement strand
CACCCTTTATTATATTTGGATTTTCCATCCTTTAATAGGATGTTTTGGACTATCACTTTATTTTGAGAATTCATCTTATTATATGGACCATCACCTTCTTCAGAATGATATATTATTATGTTATGGACAGTCACCTCCTTCAGAGTGACATATTATTAGATTATGGATCGTCACCTCCTTCATAGTGACATATTATTATGGACCGTCACCTTCTTCAGAGTGACATCTTATTATATTATGGGTCATCACCTTCTTCAGAGTGACACATTATTATATTATGGACCGTCACCTCCTTAGAGTGACATATTATTATGGACTGTCACCTCCTTCAGAGTGACCTATTATTATGGATCGTCACCTCCTTTAGAGTGACATCTTATTATACTATGGATCGTCACCTCCTTCAGAGTGACATATTACTATGTTATGGACCATCATATTCTTCAAAGTGACATTATTATGAATCGTCATCTCCTACAAAGTGCTATTATTATGGACCGTCACCTCCTTCATAGTGACATTTTATTATATTATGGACCATCACTTCATTCAACGTCATATGTTATGAATTTTGACCTACTTCAGTATGGCATACTAAAATAAGGTATCCACGATTGCCCTTATATTTTATTTACTACTAATAAGTTTAGTGCAGGTGATTATGAGATACGTTGGACCATCACTCCATTCAAAGTGGTATATTATATTCAAAATGGGAAGTCCGCCCTTCAATGAGACATGTTGAACCGTCACTCCGTTCAAAGTGACATGTTATATTCAAAATGGGAATTCTGCCCTTCAATGAGATATGTTGGACCGTCACACTATCAAAATGAATTATATTCAAAGTGAGTTGTCCGCCCTTCAATGAGACATATTGGACCGTCACTCCATTCAAAGTGATATGTTATATTCAGGATGGGCCGTCCGCCCTTCAATGAGACATGTTGGGACATCATTTCGTTCAAAGTGGCATGTTATATGCAAAATGGGTCGTCCATCCTTCAATGAGACACGTTGGACTGTCACTCCGTTCAAAGTGGCATGTTATATTCAAGTGGGTCGTCCGCACTTCAATGATACACATTGGACCGTCACTCCATTCAAAGTGTTCTGTTATATTCAAAGTGGGTCGTTCGCCCTTCAGTGAGACACGTTAGACCATCACTCCGTTCAAAGTGGCATATTATATTCAAGTGGTCATCTGCCATTCAATGAGACACATTGTATCATCACTCTGTTCAAAGTGACATAATTACATTCAAGAAAATTCATTTTCTTTTTACCGATGCATGTTGGGTTGTCACCCCATTTAAAGTGACATAATATTTTTAGAACAGGTTCAACTATCTCAGCATAGCATGGTCAAACAAGTTTGCGCCAGTTTACGTTTATGTAATACTACATTGACAACTAACCATTTGTTTGAGTTGTTGTTGAGAGCATTCAAAAGGATGAAATTCTCAAATCAAAACCACAAGTGTGGATGACTCCAAAAAGGACGTAGCACAAGCAAACTGGGACATAGTCTGAAGAGGGATTCAAACTTGTTGGACGCTAGCCAAAGGACAACTTTCACCACCATCAAACTACACCCATGTTAGAAGGCATGTGGGATGTTTTGGGTTATTCTGGCTTCAGTTTCATTCTCAGGATACTTCTAAATTCATACTGGGGTGACTCTCTCTTTCCTTCTAATCTGAGTGATAATGCACTCAGAGTTTTGGAAATTATGTCCAGGTAAATTCTTTTCTATGGATGTGAAGGATTCCATATTCATGGTTAAGAGGTTACAAACGTCTTTTTCATAAACTCAAATAACTTATCACTTATCCCGAGCCAAAGATTGTCTAAAATAAAAGACTATTTTTTCCACCGATTGAGTCGAACTACAAACAATCTGATTTCCTGAATCATTGGGATATATAGGCTGGGATCTATGTAGAAAACTCGACTACATTCCGACCTCCCCCCAATCCACTTATTCCACAGCTTTTCGATTTTATCAAAATTTGAAACTTGGAATAGCTTGTAATTTCTTTGAAAATCATACTTTAAAATCAAACTTCATGAACTATAAGTGACCTGAATTTTCATGTAGCCTGAGATATGTAGGAAACCTGATACCAAGGTCCGATCACAACTCCCTCAAAACTCGTGCGAAAACCAAGCTCATCTGAGATACGAATTTGTGGTTGGACAAAAATGAGGGACGTCAAACTCCCTTTGCCCAGGGTTACCTGCATACACCCTAACCAAAAGGAAGGGACGATTGTTGATACCTAATTTTTGCCCTCCACATTTCAAATTGGTTTTTGAATTTCTCAATTTTAAATAGTTTTAAAATATTTATTTTGAAATAAATTTCAAACCTTACCCTTTAAATTTAGGTAAAATTAATATAGTTAGTGTTTAACAATACATGATTATATAATCAGTTAAAGAAAATGCTTTAAAATTTATTCAGAGTGAAAAGTATGATTAAAATACAAATATTATACTTTTCTGAAGATCAATTGAAAATAAAAAATTGATGAAATGATTAGTTTCTTAAAAAAAAGAAATAAAATAAAATTGCGTTTCATTAAATATTTATTTTAAAATTATTTGAGAAATTCGTTAAATTAATTAGGAATTAATCTCGTCTCAACTCTATTCCAATTTATTCAGTTATGGTCATTTTATCAAGATAAACTAGCTATGATTTTGATGAAACTTATCCTTGTAGTTAATTGTGGTTTTATTAGTAAGCCCAAAGATCCCCTTTTCTTAACCCAACAACCCCTTTTCTTAAAATAATTGGGCCAGCCTGCCTAATACCCACCAGCACATTACATAACTCCAAATCTCCCTTGACAATACCCCTAATACCAACCATCCACCAAACCCAAAAAATTGACCCGGTCACACCCCTTTAATACTCCCTTCTCCAATACAGCAAACAACAACATTTAATATCAACAAAACCAAATCAGTAACTCTCTTTCCCCTTTCTTTTCCCCATCAATATCAACAATTTCAATAAAAACAACAACCAACCATGACTTTTAAACATCACAACGTACAAAACCAGTCAATAATAGCTGCAACAACAGCTCAATAAGAATGATCAAATCGTACCAATTTTATCCCAAAATTCAAAATTTCAAAATCGTTTCCAAAAATCCAAAAATGCCCTCCTCTGTTATACTTAAAATCAGTCCATAAATACCTAAGAACAAGAGTGAAGGAGGGGGGGGGGGGGATCTCTTTGGAGAATTCTTAAGAAAAAAAGAAGAGGAACTTTTTGGGGACTTTCTTTGGAAAAAAAATTGAGGATTTAGGAGGCGCGTGCTTCTAATCCTACATAACCAAAAAAAAAATTCTCGAAGAAGTATACCCAAAAACTCAATTTCGAAGAAAGTTGAATTCCAACAGGTTTGAGTTGGAAATTTTTGTGGTGGCGGACGGCATCATCGATTCGTCGTTCCCGTCCGCTGCCCGGATAATGGTAACCCCCTTCTATCCATCTTCCATGTGTCGTAGATTGTGATTAATTGTTATGGAAAATTCTTGAATCTGTTGTTTATGTGGGAGTAAAAATGGATCCTAATTCTTGATGTGGTATTTTCTTGGGATCCAGATCCGTTCAAGTGTTTTTACTGTTTTAGTATTGTTACTGTTTTGTCATTAGAATGGTCGGGATCCAAATTTGCTTAAATGTTTGTTGTTATTTTTTTTTTAATCTTTTTTAGTTATTTTTTTATGTTGTTTGTGCTATGTTGCATTTTCTTTAGCACATGATTTGTACTTTAGGTGTTTGATTATCATGGTTTGTCTAAAACGGCATTTGCTATACTAGTTTGCTCATCGTATTATTAGACTCATACTAATTCTTATCTCTTCTTCTATTTGCATGAATCATCTTGAATGAATCCACTGTGACTCTCCATATTATTGCATTCAAACTCCGTCAAGTCGAGCCTCATTAAAGTTCAAAATTGGACTGATATACACAAGATAGTACACCTATACAGGCTGGTATATGCTGATATACAATGTGTATACATCGAAAATCGTAGCTGCATACCATCATACTGTGTACAATGCAATTTGGAGAGAGAATATGCTGATTTCCACGTTGATATACATTATATACATGGAAATATACACAAAAATGCAAGGGTGAAGGACTGTAATATACAGTCAATATACAGCTGGGTATACACAGCAGAAATAGACCAAAAGTCCATAACTTCAAGCCCAAAAAAATGAGCAGTTTTTCTTGATGGGCTAGCTACAGGCCCAATTTTAATCCTTATATTATTCTTGTAACTTGTATTGTTTATTTATGTTAACTAACATGTTAATCATTTAATTTAGGCAAATCCCCTAAGGCGTTGTTATTTTATTTTATCTTAGTTTTTTTAATTTAATCTGTAGTTTCTTCTTCACCTAATTTATTTTATCTATAAATGTTTTAAATTGACTTCTTCGACTTTATGTAGCATGTCTTTAAAAAATTAAGCTCTTTTCCAAAATAGTATTAGATTTATTTATATGACTAATGGTGTGTTTGGATTAAATTAATTTTCTTTAAACTTAAGAAACTAAATTTTCTTATGAATTTTAACTTCTCATAATTAATAAGAGTTTATTTTAAATTAATACTCTCTTAACATTTTTCAAAGATATTTTCTACAGCATAATCGACTTTTTCTATAATAAATAATAATAAGAAAATAATTTTGCAATCTTCTTCTTTTACAAAAGCAAATTCATTCTCCTTCTAGGTCCAAAAAATTATAACTTAGTTCCATTTTAAAAAATTATTTTCTTCTTTGAATAAACGAATGTCATTTTTAAATGTTTAAATAAATAATTTTAATATTTTTCTAAAATCACGTCTTTGCAAACAGTAGTTACTTTTAATTAGTCAAGTTAGTTATTTTTGGTACACCATTTTAAATGGACGCTCCTAAGTGTCTTAAAAACCTTTTTAGTTTGTTCATTGAACTCTTACCCATTATATCTAGTTTTAAAGGTTTATTTTTGTTTTTGAACCTTTGAAACTCTTTCAATGTTTTTAAACTTTTTTATAAAAATCAAGTGGCGACTCTGTAAATTTTCTTAAAATTATTTCAAAATTTTCTCAACTCCCTTTGAAATAGTTTTAAAGATCAAAACCATTTTCTCGCCAAAATGAAGTCTGAAAAGAATAAAATAATACGAACCATACTCGAGTGTACGACTCATTCCCCCAGTTGTATCCCTTCCATAAATCAGAAATCAAGGAAATTTTCTAAGGCCCAGAATCTAGGGTGTTTCAGTCTCCCCCACTAGGAACATTCGTTCTCGAATGACGGAGTAGGTAGCATAAACAGTACCTATACCCCTTAAATGTCTTTATTCTTACCTTAAACAAAGATGCAAGGAAATAAAGTAGAGTCATTTGTATTATTAAATTATGCATCAAGGAAACATACCTTTCTCACGAATATCCGAAATTGAGAACAAATGCGGATACTTGGACTTTATCTCCTCCTCTGTTTCCTATGTAGCTTCTTCCACCTTTGTGGTTCTACCACAGAACCTTAACCGAAGCCAAATCCTTAGTTCGTAACTGACAAACTTGCCAATCCAATATCACTATCGGAACCTCTTCATAAGAGAGAGAGTCGAGACAACTAAAGAAGGATCACTAAGACACTTTATCAACATAGAAACATGAAATACCGGATGAATGGAGTTCAAACTAGCAGGCAACTCCACTTCATAAGCAATATTACCAACCCTCCACAAAATGTCATACGACACAACATACCGAGGACTAAGCTTTCCCTTTTTGCCAAACCGTATTACTCCCTTTTATGGGAGATACCTTTAGAAATACTTGATCTCCAACCTCAAATTTTAAGTCTCGATGCCTAACATCCGGATAGGACTTTTGGTGACTCTGGGAAGCCTTAAGCCTATCCTGAATCACCTTTACCTTTTCCACAACCTGATAGACCAAATGTAGAACAAATATATCTGCCTCACCCAACTCAAACCAACCAATAGGATACCTATACCTCCTGCCATACAATACTTTGAAAGGGGTCATACTAATACTTGAATGATATCTATTATTATAAGAAAACTCTACAAGAGGTAGATACTCAACCAAATTTCCACCATAATCAATCACACAAGCATGAAGCATGTCTTCCAAAGTCTAAATAGTCCTTTCCACTTGCCCATCCATCTACAGGTGGAAAAAAAGTACTCAAACTCACCTTAGTACCCAAACCCTTCAAAAAAGACCGCTAGAAGTGAGATGAAAACTATGTACCATGATCAGAGATAATCAAAATAAGTACCCTATGCAGCTCCATAATCTCATGGAGATACAACCTCGCATAATCCTCTGCCGAAAAGCTAGTCCATACCGGTAAGAAATGAGCGGACTTTCTCATCCTATCCACGATGACCCAAATTGAGTCATATTGATTTCGAGATCGAGGAAAACCGATAACAAAATCCATATTAACCATCTCCCATTTCCATTTGGTCAACTCAATCTCTTAATACAATCCGCCAAGCCTTATGTGCTCAACCTTTACTTATTGGCACACCATGCATTTGGCTACAAAATCAGCCGCATCCCTTTTTATACCATTCCACCAATACACTTCCTTATGATCTTGATACATCTTTGTAGAACCAGGATGAACAACATAGCATGATTCATGCGCCTTAGCCAAAATCCTTTGTTGCAATCTATCGACATTGGGAACATACAACCTCCTTTGGTATCGTAAAGTACCATCACCACTGATCTTAAATACTATTATCTTTTGCTTTTCCTTAATATCCGCACCAAGAGATGATCGAACCACTTCCTGAACCATTACACCACTATCTTTAGAGTCCAAGAGATGAACTTCGAGATTAGACAAACAACGAATATCCTTCACCAATTCCTACTTTTTTTCCATATGGGCCAAACTCCCCATGGACAACCTACTAAGAGCATCAGTAACCATATTAGCTTTACCTGGGTGATAGTGAAGGCTCATATCATAATCCTTGAGAAGCTCTAACTATCTCCTCTGCTTGAGATTTAGCTTCTTTTGAGTGAACACATACTGTAGACTCTTATGATCTGAAAAGATATCCACGTGAACACCGTACTAATAATGCTGCCATATTTTTATTGCAAAACCCGCCGCCAATAACTCTAAATCCTGAGTAGGATAGTTCCTTTCATGCATCTTCAACTGCCTGGAAGCATAAGCAATCACCTTCCCATGTTGCATCAACGCGTAACCAAGACCTACCCGAGATACATCACAACAGACAACAAATCCATCATTGCTTTTCAGCAAAGCCAAAATAGGATCAGAAGTAAGCTTATCCTTAAGCTTCTCAAAACTACCTTCATAAGAATTCGACCAAGAAAACTTTACCTTTTTCTGAGTTAACATAGTCAACGGAGCAACTATAGAAGAAAATCCCTCTCCAAACTGCCTATAATACTCAGCCAAACCAAAGAAGCTCTGAACATTGGATGGAGTCATGGGTCTAGTCTACTTCTTCACCGCCACTACCTTTTGAGGATCCACCATAATCCGCTCTCTAGATATAATGTGACCAAGATAAGTCATATCGTTCAGCCAAAACTCACACTTAGAGAACTTGGCATAAAACTGCTATTTCTTCAAGGCCAATAACACCACACAGAGGTGATGTAATACCCCGAAAAATTTTCTTCGTAAAGATTTCGTGAGAAACGTATCGAGTTCTACACTTTAGAGCAATCCATAAATTTTTTGAGTAGTATTTCTAAGACGTTGACCTACCATTGCGTAGAGTATCGAATAAGATTTCAACGATATGTAGATCATTGAAAACGGACACTCGAGCGATGAGTTACGACCATTCCGATCGAACTACGACCATTCCGTTCGAACTGTAAACAGTAAAATGTGCAGGAAATTAAAAATTACTGCAGCCAGGCGAATTTCAAGGTCAACTTCAAACGACCATAACTCCTTGTACATAATGATCTGGGTGAGATACTATATATCAACGGAAATCTCTAAGAGTCCTTTTTCTAATTAATTTGGTTTCATCCAATTTGGATGTTAGAGTAAAACGTTATGGTCGATCTACTTCAACCTATCAAAACAGTCCACCAAAGGATAGATTTGACATTATTTATTTTTTTAAGGGCAATTTGGTCATTTCACACCCCCCTCTTGGACGAAAATTTATCCATTAATCCATAATTGAACCTTCAAAATTTATTTTCTCCATGAAACATTTGGGATAATGAAACCCTAGCCAAATTTTACCTTCAAATATCTTTCAATTTTACCATAGAAATCCAAAATTAATCCGATAAACGAACTCCTCATTTCAAGACCTTCGAGGAGCACCCATTATTTGTCCGAGGAGGATTTCGTAATCAAGAAGTCAATTTCAAGGTATGTGGGGTTTTGATCAAGAGCAGTCTTCCGTTCTTGTGCCCAAAGCTTTAATTTTATTATGGTTTTACATGGTTTTACAAGTGAGATTATGTCTAAATAATTCGATTATGAGATTATGATGGTTGAATGAATAAACTTTGATTCATATGATTATATCAATGTTTTCATGATATGATTTAATAATTATCAATGCAAATTACACACTTGTACCACGAGGTAGTATTTTGAATGATTTTGGTACGTATGTCGAGATGGTATTTTGGAATAATATTTTGAGGTATGTGTCTAGCTTTATGCTTCCCAATGACGATTTGAATTATTGAATATATATTTGAGACATGGGATGTCTTGATATCTATAATTGTAAATTTCATATTTTTATTTTGAATGATTTCGAGATATATGTTGAAATGGTATTTTGGAATGATTTTGAGATTTATGATAAGCTTAAAGCTTCTTTATGACGAAATTGAATCATTGAGCATATTGAGATATAACATTTGAGATGTTACCATGAGTCTTGATATTTTCTCAAAAATATTGATGTTGTCATGACTTGATAAATTGTTATGTTTTGACATTTAAAAAGGTTGAGTTCTGTTATTGAAATTTCATGATATTCGAAAATGGGTATACACTCAAATTACTTTATGAAGGATTTATAAGACTTTGAAATTTTTTTCAATATGGATATACATGATTACTTTATTACTCTACTTCTTAAATTGAGAATTTATGCTATGAATTGCATAGTACTACAATGAATTGATATTTTTAAAGGCTTTCGAGATAAAAGTCATGATTTGAGATGTACTACGGGATATGTATTCTTATTATGAATTGAAGGTCTCAAGTGCTTTTCAAAAGCTGTTGTCATGATTTAATTGTCGAATTGAAATAATAATCATTTGAGTACATTGACCTTGAACTCGCAGCGTCGAGATGATTTTGACTATGAGAAAGATTAATTTTGATATAGATGTTGAGATGAATTTTGATTTTTTTTTTGGATGATTTTGATGAGTTGAATTGTTGAAAATATTACGTATTGAGTCTTCATATCCTTGTCCAAATGTCGAGTCGGTTATGATTCAATGCATTGATACCTTGTTGATGTTGAAAAAGATTGAAATGTTTTAAGTCGAAGTTGGGGTTAGGAATCCACAAATTGTTGATGAATTATAAATTGAGATATTTATTTTGGACTTTATGATAGACCCTTGTGATGATGATGGTGGATTTTCTAACGCATTCTGAGCTTGTCGGGGAGTATTACTTAACACCGAGAGGAAAATTTGGTATTTCCCCAAACCTATGTGCCACCGTAGGGTTGTTTGATGATGATATTATTGGCCAGAGAGCCCAATTGTGATTATTACAGTTTTAAGGTCGTACTCCCTGGCAAAGAGTATGATGCTCCCGCCAACGGGGGTTTCAAACGTTGGTATTCAACGTAGCTCACGTAGGGTTGTCGGTTATAGGAAATTTTTCTGTCCATAAAAGTCATGTTTCTTGAATTACCGAGTCACTCCGAGATTTGAGTCAAAGAGTTGAGATATTATAATGAATTATGATTACCTATGATGAATTTTGACGATATGATAATTTATGATGATTTATCATAATTTATGATTTTTGATGATTTACATGGATTATGAGATTTTACCATTTGAACTATTTATTATGAAAGTATGGAGAGTATGATTTGATAGAACTCAAGCCAAGTGAGTCATCATTGTATGTATGTATATTTTCATTTAAAGTGTTGCATGCACCCCTACATACTCAGTACATTCTCTTTGTGCTGACCCACATCTACTATTTTATTCAGTTGCAGCATCTGGTCAGCAGGTAAATGATTCCTTATAGTTTAAGGTCTTGTGTTGGTTGTTTCCGTTCAGAGACACTGTATCTTCTTCTGTCGGCCATATTGAGTGGGATGGTTGGGAGTCATGACCCGTTATGTACAGACAATACTAGTAGAGGCTTCATAGACAGTAGTGGTTGATGTATTCAGTTTCCTTCTTGTATATGTATATGCGTTAGTAGAATTGTCATCTTGTAATTCTAATATTGTATTGAACAGATTCTGTATTGAGATATTTTTAGCTTCATTCTCTCAGAATTTTGTTTTAAATCAGCTGGTTTTGAGTTATACCTATGAAAGGGTTAGCTTGGGGTCACTTATGACCCTAAGCACTATGTGTCATCTCGGGACTCGATTTATAGGGCGTTACAAATTTGGTATCAAGCAAAGAGTTCAAATGTCCTAGGGTGTCTATGAAGCCGTGTCTAGTCTTGCGGAACGGTACGGAAATATCTATACTTTTCTTTGAGAGGATATAAGGCATTTAGGAAAGGTTGCTGTTCTTTCAAGTCTTGAATCGTACAATAAGTTTAAACCAGATAAGATACCAAATTTCTTTTCAAGATCTATAAGTGACAGTTTGTACTTTCTATCTATGTGCTATTCTTGAGATAGTATGACCAACAAGTCCCGGTTCTTTCCCTGATAATATTTTCTGACTGATTAACAAAATGTTTTAGAAGTCTCATAAAAATGGCTTCAGAAGAGCCTCCCAGTGTGTTATAAGTTCCTAAAGTTTCATGTTATGTCCTCTTCTTTATGACTTGTTCAGCTAAGACTGAGTAGATGCATACTCCTTGATCATCAAATATGGTATGCCAAGTTCCTATCTTCCGTAATCTTGCTATCAACATGCTGTTGAAAAAAAAATAAAAAAAATGAAAGTCTAGTGAAGCCGTGTGGGGCTCTTTCGATTCACTAGCACAACTATTTTGTTATTCACCTCAAACCTTTTTTCAAAACTCATATTCAAAGCCTGGTGGAGCCGTTTACGGCCTATTTGGATCCACTAGCAACTTGTAGTTCATCTTGCTCCTTATGCTGGCTGAAAATGTGGGATTTGGAGGTGTAGTAGTAAGAAGGATGGTAAGTGTGATTTGTTGAGCATAAGTATAGCAGAATCCATTTTTGCATACATTTAGGGTTAATAGGGAGTGATATATCCTTGTGTGTCAATTTTGTGATGTAGTTTGTTCGAGGAATGAAATGGGTATTGATGGTATTTGTATGCCAGAGAGTAGGTTAGTAATGAAAGTACTCGGTGGGTGAGTGTTGTTAAATTATGCCATTGTCGGGTTGCAAGAAGAAGTTAGGTTAAGACGTAGAGAGCTATGAACTAAGTTAAGTTGTGTATGAAGGATAGATAGTAGTGACGGGTGAAAGAAGGATGTGTTAATGGATTGTGAATAAGATAAGCTATAGGATTACGATCAATTATTATTGTTATGAAGTTTAAATCGGCTAGCATTTTTTGAGGATTGTTTTATAGTTTCTAAGTGGAAATTTCGTGCGAAAAGTTTTAAGTTATATTGTGTGCTAAAAGTTAAGTTTGAATGATTGGTGATCATGAAGGTGACTGTGACGATTTCTTGATTAATGGTATTAGTTGTTAGGAAGTGATCTAGTAGGCTTGAATAGTGGATATAAGAGCCTAAGTTTGGTTGATTCGTGACTAAGTTTGATGTTGTGTTTATGATGAGAAAGTTCACCCAAGATATTATGGGACTGCTTTAATTTCGAGGATTAGTTATGACTGTAATGGTTGAGATTCTTAGATGTGATTTTGATTCTTATGGTTTAGAAATATAAGCTTACAATCGTGATTTTAATAAGCGATGATAGAGGTAGTGTGGTCCGTTAAGGATGAGAAAAATTTGAGTTGAGCGTTAGACTCTAAGATTGAAATTCCAAAGTTGAGCTGAAAGTGTTGAAGCTCTATATGGTGTATACTTCAACTATCGGGTTGCTTATGCGGATTTGAGATTAGAAAGTGTGCAAGTGTTAGGTGTTAATTATTGGGGTTATAGAAGGATAGGTGGTAATTCAAGATGTTGTGTGAGGATGTGGTTATATGCTTTCTGAGGTAGTCATTTGGGTGAAGTTTTATGGTTTGTGTGTGTGATTGTATATCGGACTCTCGAGTGAAGTGACTTTAGTTTAGATTAAAGTGTATAGTGTGTTACTGACCCAGAGCGATGGCTTTAGTCTAAGGGGGAGATGATAGATCAAGTAACCGAGTTAAGTGTTCAGATTCCAATAGTGGTAAGAAAGGGGTTTTGCTCGACCCATTCCTATTTCAGTTCTTTCAGTTATTCCAGGGCCTACTCCTGCTTTACACTTCAGTTCCATGATCATAATTCGATTTCGTGCATGCCATAAAGGACCATGTTCTCTCTCAGTTCCCAATACGTGGGGTTTCAAAAAAAAATTTTAGCTGTGGAATTATATTCCATAAGTTATGAATTCCAAATCTTAAGTTATGTGGCTAGTAATCGAGGTACTCTAGACTTACCCTATGCTCTATTCGAGAAATAAAGCATTTCTGTTAATGATCAATGAAAGTTTGGATTCATATCGTGCATATTACCAAATCAAATTTCTTTGCCGAGTTCATGATGTTAAATCTTCTATTCCTTACGCCTTGGTGAACGTCAAGTTATTCAGGGTATCTAGTCATATTTTAGACCAGCATGTTCTAGCCCTTTGATAACTTCTTTCGTAGGGTGAGAGAGTGATGATGAATGGTTGGTTATATGGAAAAATACGTATTTGTTATGGATAAGGGTGTTGGTGAATAATTATCTAGATAGAAGAGAGAAAATGTTTCTTTATCTTGGTTAGAAAGGTGTATGCTTATTTTGAGCTAAGTGGTAATGTGAAGTAAGATTGAGATTAAGCTTTCATGTATATTGTGGTTAGTTGAAGTTTTAAGTGGTTATCTTGAGGGATTGTGGTGTACATGTTTTAGATTCTGGAAGCTAGTTATGCTTCAATTCGTAAACTTCTACTAAACGATCTTTGTTTTCCAAGTATTCCAGCTCAGTCAATCAAAATCGTATAGTGTACCTTCTCATTTATCATTTCATCATGTTATCCAAGGATCTTAGGAATGAAATCATTTCCATATGGAGCATATCAGTAGTTACGAGTATACCTCTGTTCGTGCGTCATGCATATGAGCTAATTCATAGGTGCCCCGTGCACAGTCTTAGTGACCCTGTGAAATAAGTGTTGTGGAGGAACATAGAGTCCCAAGGGGGAGATAACCCGTGACTTCTTAAAGCTTCCGTGTTTTAAACACATCTAGTCATGCTCAAGTTCTCATTACGAGCCTTGAATTGGCTATTATTGCATACGCATTCATACATTCCAGAGTCAGTTCAGCTAGATATTTATGCGTCAGATATGCATGTTCAGTATAAGGACTAGAAAACTGTAATTCCAATCGTGCCGATATGTCTCAGATGTTCGCATCCCTTAAGAAGGTCAGTTGATCAGTTCTTTTATCCTATCAAGCGATATTTGAGGATGGATGTTTTCAAGGGGGAGATAATGTAATACCCCAAAAAATTTTCTTCATAAAGATTTCGTGAGAAACGTATCAAGTTTTACGCTTTAGAGTGATCCATAAATTTTCTGTGTAGTATTTCTAAGACGTTGACCTACCATTATGTAGAGTATCGAATAAGCTTTTCAATGATATGTAGATCATCGAAAATAAACACTCGAGCGATGAGTTACGACCATTCCGATCAAACTACGACCATTTCGATTCAACTGTGAACAGTAAAACGTGCAGGAAATAAAAAATTACTGCAGCCAGGCGAATTTCAGGGTCAACTTCAAATGACCATAACTCCTTGTACATAATGATCTGGGTGAGGTACTATATGTCAACGGAAAGATCTAAGACTCCTCTTTCTAATGAAATTGGTTTCATCCAATTTGACTGTCGAAGTAAAATGTTCTGGTCGATCTACTTCAGCCTATCAAAACAGTCCACCAAAGGACGGATTTGACATTATTTTTTTTAAGGGAAATTTGGTCATTTCACATCCCCCTCTTGTATGAAAATTTGTCCATTTAATCCATAATTGAACCTTCAAAATTTATTTTCTCCATGAAACATTTGGGATAATGAAACCCTAGCCAAATTTCACCTTCAAATATCTTTCAATTTCACCATAGAAACCCAAAATTACTTCCGATAAATGAACTCCTCATTTCAAGACCTTCGAGGAGCACCCATTATTTGTCCGAAGAGGATTCCGTAATCAAGAAGTCAATTTCAAGGTATGTGGGGTTTTGAACAAGAGCAATCTTCCATTCTTGTGCCCAAAGCTTTAATTTTATTATGGTTTTACATGATTTTGCAAGTGAGATTATGTCTAAATAATTCAATTATGAGATTATGATGGTTGAATGAATAAACTTTGATTTATATGATTATATCAATGTTTTCATGATATGATTTAATAATTATCAATGCAAATTACACACTTTTACCACGAGGTGGTATTTTGAATGATTTTGGGACGTATGTTGAGATGGTATTTTAGAATAATATTTTGAGGTATGTGTCAAGCTTTATGCTTCCCAATGATGATTTGAATTATTGAATATATATTTGAGACATGGGATGTTTTGATATCTATAATTGTAAATTTCATATTTTTATTTTGAATGATTTCGAGATATATGTTGAAATGGTATTTTGAAATGATTTTGAGATTTATGATAAGCTTAAAGCTTCTTTATGACGAAATTGAATCATTGAGCATATTGAGATATAACATTTGAGATGTTACCATGAGTCTTGATATTTTCTCAAAAATATTGATGTTGTCATGACTTGATAAATTGTTACGTTTTGACATTTAAAAAGGTTGAGTTCTGTTATTGAAATTTCATGATATTCGAAAATGGGTATACACTCAAATTACTTTATGAAAGATTTATAAGACTTTGAAATTTTTTTCAATATGGATATACATGATTACTTCATTACTCTACTTCTTAAATTGAGAATTTATGCTATGAATTGCATAGTACTACAATGAATTGATATTTTTAAAGGCTTTCGAGATAAAAGTCATGATTTGAGATGTACTACGGGATATGTATTCTTATTATGAATTGAAGGTCTCAAGTGCTTTTCAAAAGCTGTTGTCATGATTTAATTGTCGAATTGAAATAATAATCATTTGAGTACATTGACCTTGAACTCGCAGCGTCGAGATGATTTTGACTATGAGAAAGATTAATTTTGATATAGATGTTGAGATGAATTTTGATTTTTTTTTTGGATGATTTTGATGAGTTGAATTGTTGAAAATATTACGTATTGAGTCTTCATATCCTTGTCCAAATGTCGAGTCGGTTATGATTCAATGCATTGATACCTTGTTGATGTTGAAAAAGATTGAAATGTTTTAAGTCGAAGTTGGGGTTAGGAATCCACAAATTGTTGATGAATTATAAATTGAGATATTTATTTTGGACTTTATGATAGACCCTTGTGATGATGATGGTGGATTTTCTAACGCATTCTGAGCTTGTCGGGGAGTATTACTTAACACCGAGAGGAAAATTTGGTATTTCCCCAAACCTATGTGCTACCGTAGGGTTGTTTGATGATGATATTATTGGCCAGAGAGCTCGATTGTGATTATTGCAGTTTTAAGGGCGTACTCCCTAGCAAAGAGTATGACGCTCCCGCCAACGGGGGTTTCAAACGTTGGTATTTTACGTAGCTCACGTAGGGTTGTCGGTTATAGGAAATTTTCCTGTCCATGAAAGTCATTTTTCTTGAATTACCGTGTCACTCCGAGATTTGAGTCAAAGAGTTGAGATATTATGATAAATTATTATTACCTATGATGAATTTTGACGATATGATAATTTATGATGATTTATCATAATTTATGATTTTTGATAATTTACATGGATTATGAGATTTTACCATTTGAACTATTTATTATGAAAGTATGGAGAGTATGATTTGATAGAACTCAAGCCAAGTGAGTCATCATTGTATGTATGTATATTTTCATTTAAAGTGTTGCATGCACCCCTACATACTCAGTACATTCTCTTTGTGCTGACCCACATCTACTATTTTATTCAGTTGCAGCATCTGGTCAGCAGGTAAATGATTCCTTATAGTTCAAGGTCTTGTGTTGGTTATTTCCGTTCAGAGACACTGTATCTTCTTCTGTCAGCCATATTGAGTGGGATGGTTGGGAGTCATGACCCGTTATGTACAGACAATACTAGTTGAGGCTTCATAGACAGTAGTGGTTGATGTATTCAGTTTCCTTCTTGTGTATGTATATGCGTTAGTAGAATTGTCATCTTGTAATTCCAATATTGTATTGAACAGATTCTGTATTGAGATATTTTCAGCTTCATTCTCTCAGAACTTTGTTTTAAATCAGCTGGTTTTGAGTTATACCTATGAAAGGGTTAGCTTGGGGTCACTTATGACCCTAAGCACCATGTGTCATCTCGGGACTCGATTTATAGGGCGTTACAAATTTGGTATCAGAGCACAGAGTTCAAATGTCCTAGGGTGTCTATGAAGCCGTGTCTAGTCTTGCGAAACGGTACGGAGATATCTATACTTTTTTTTGAGAGGCTATAAGGCATTTAGGAAAGGTTGCTGTTCTTTCAAGTCTTGAATCGTGCAATAAGTTTAAACCAGATAAGATACCAAATTTCTTTTCAAGATCTATAAGTGACAGTTTGTACTTTCTATCTATGTGCTATTCTTGAGATAGTATGAGCAGCAAGTCCCGGTTCTTTCCCTGATAATATTTTCTGACTAATTAACAAAATATTTTAGAAGTCTCATAAAAATGGCTTCAGAAGAGCCTCCCAGTGTGTTATAAGTTCCTAAAGTTTCATGTTATGTCCTCTTCTTTATGACTTGTTCAGCTAAGACTGAGTAGATGCATACTCCTTGATCATCAAATATGGTATGCCAAGTTCCTATCTTCCGTAATCTTGCTATCAACATGCTGTTGAAAAAAAAATAAAAAAAATGAAAGTCTAGTGAAGCCGTGTGGGGCTCTTTCGATTCACTAGCACAACTGTTTTGTTATTCACCTCAAACCTTTTTTCAAAACTCATATTCAAAGCCTAGTAGAGCCGTTTACGGCCTATTTGGATCCACTAGCAATTTGTAGTTCATCTTGCTCCTTATGCTGGCTGAAAATGTGGGATTTGGAGGTGTAGTAGTAAGAAGGATGGTAAGTGTGATTTGTTGAGCATAAGTATAGCAGAATCCATTTTTGCATACATTTAGGGTTAATAGGGAGTGATATATCCTTGTGTGTCAATTTTGTGATGTAGTTTGTTCGAGGAATGAAATGGGTATTGATGGTATTTGTATGCCAGAGAGTATAGGTTAGTAATGAAAGTACTCGGTGGGTGAGTGTTGTTAAATTATGCCATTGTCGGGTTGCAAGAAGAAGTTAGGTTAAGACGTAGAGAGCTATGAACTAAGTTAAGTTGTGTATGAAGGATAGATAGTAGTGACGGGTGAAAGAAGGATGTGTTAATGGATTGTGAATAAGATAAGCTATAGGATTACGATCAATTATTATTGTTATGAAGTTTAAATCGGCTAGCATTTTTTGAGGATTGTTTTATAGTTTCTAAGTGGAAATTTCGTGCGAAAAGTTTTAAGTTATATTGTGTGCTAAAAGTTAAGTTTGAATGATTGGTGATCATGAAGGTGACTGTGACGATTTCTTGATTAATGGTATTAGTTGTTAGGAAGTGATCTAGTAGGCTTGAATAGTGGATATAAGAGCCTAAGTTTGGTTGATTCGTGACTAAGTTTGATGTTGTGTTTATGATGAGAAAGTTCACCCAAGATATTATGGGACTGCTTTAATTTCGAGGATTAGTTATGACTGTAATGGTTGAGATTCTTAGATGTGATTTTGATTCTTATGGTTTAGAAATATAAGCTTACAATCGTGATTTTAATAAGCGATGATAGAGGTAGTGTGGTCCGTTAAGGATGAGAAAAATTTGAGTTGAGCGTTAGACTCTAAGATTGAAATTCCAAAGTTGAGCTGAAAGTGTTGAAGCTCTATATGGTGTATACTTCAACTATCGGGTTGCTTATGCGGATTTGAGATTAGAAAGTGTGCAAGTGTTAGGTGTTAATTATTGGGGTTATAGAAGGATAGGTGGTAATTCAAGATGTTGTGTGAGGATGTGGTTATATGCTTTCTGAGGTAGTCATTTGGGTGAAGTTTTATGGTTTGTGTGTGTGATTGTATATCGGACTCTCGAGTGAAGTGACTTTAGTTTAGATTAAAGTGTATAGTGTGTTACTGACCCAGAGCGATGGCTTTAGTCTAAGGGGGAGATGATAGATCAAGTAACCGAGTTAAGTGTTCAGATTCCAATAGTGGTAAGAAAGGGGTTTTGCTCGACCCATTCCTATTTCAGTTCTTTCAGTTATTCCAGGGCCTACTCCTGCTTTACACTTCAGTTCCATGATCATAATTCGATTTCGTGCATGCCATAAAGGACCATGTTCTCTCTCAGTTCCCAATACGTGGGGTTTCAAAAAAAAATTTTAGCTGTGGAATTATATTCCATAAGTTATGAATTCCAAATCTTAAGTTATGTGGCTAGTAATCGAGGTACTCTAGACTTACCCTATGCTCTATTCGAGAAATAAAGCATTTCTGTTAATGATCAATGAAAGTTTGGATTCATATCGTGCATATTACCAAATCAAATTTCTTTGCCGAGTTCATGATGTTAAATCTTCTATTCCTTACGCCTTGGTGAACGTCAAGTTATTCAGGGTATCTAGTCATATTTTAGACCAGCATGTTCTAGCCCTTTGATAACTTCTTTCGTAGGGTGAGAGAGTGATGATGAATGGTTGGTTATATGGAAAAATACGTATTTGTTATGGATAAGGGTGTTGGTGAATAATTATCTAGATAGAAGAGAGAAAATGTTTCTTTATCTTGGTTAGAAAGGTGTATGCTTATTTTGAGCTAAGTGGTAATGTGAAGTAAGATTGAGATTAAGCTTTCATGTATATTGTGGTTAGTTGAAGTTTTAAGTGGTTATCTTGAGGGATTGTGGTGTACATGTTTTAGATTCTGGAAGCTAGTTATGCTTCAATTCGTAAACTTCTACTAA
>NC_061112.1:20221699-20292106 GCF_002878395.1 Capsicum annuum | reverse complement strand
CCTTCTCATTTATCATTTCATCATGTTATCCAAGGATCTTAGGAATGAAATCATTTCCATATGGAGCATATCAGTAGTTACGAGTATACCTCTGTTCGTGCGTCATGCATATGAGCTAATTCATAGGTGCCCCGTGCACAGTCTTAGTGACCCTGTGAAATAAGTGTTGTGGAGGAACATAGAGTCCCAAGGGGGAGATAACCCGTGACTTCTTAAAGCTTCCGTGTTTTAAACACATCTAGTCATGCTCAAGTTCTCATTACGAGCCTTGAATTGGCTATTATTGCATACGCATTCATACATTCCAGAGTCAGTTCAGCTAGATATTTATGCGTCAGATATGCATGTTCAGTATAAGGACTAGAAAACTGTAATTCCAATCGTGCCGATATGTCTCAGATGTTCGCATCCCTTAAGAAGGTCAGTTGATCAGTTCTTTTATCCTATCAAGCGATATTTGAGGATGAATGTTTTCAAGGGGGAGATAATGTAATACCCCAAAAAATTTTCTTCATAAAGATTTCGTGAGAAACGTATCAAGTTTTACGCTTTAGAGTGATCCATAAATTTTCTGTGTAGTATTTCTAAGACGTTGACCTACCATTACGTAGAGTATCGAATAAGCTTTCCAATGATATGTAGATCATCGAAAACAAACACTCGAGCGATGAGTTACGACCATTCCGATCAAACTACGACTATTTCGATTGAACTGTGAACAGTAAAACGTGCAGGAAATTAAAAATTACTGCAGCCAGGCGAATTTCAGGGTCAACTTCAAATGACCATAACTCCTTGTACATAATGATCTGGGTGAGGTACTATATGTCAACGGAAAGCTCTAAGAGTCCTCTTTCTAATGAAATTGGTTTCATCCAATTTGACTATCGGAGTAAAATGTTATGGTCTATCTACTTCAGCCTATCAAAACAGTCCACCAAAGGACGGATTTGACATTATTTTTTTTAAGGGCAATTTGGTCATTTCACATCCCCCTCTTGTATGAAAATTTGTCCATTTAATCCATAATTGAACCTTCAAAATTTATTTTCTCCATGAAACATTTGGGATAATGAAACCCTAGCCAAATTTCACCTTCAAATATCTTTCAATTTCACCATAGAAACCCAAAATTAATCCGATAAATGAACTCCTCATTTCAAGACCTTCGAGGAGCACCCATTATTTGTCCGAGGAGGATTCCGTAATCAAGAAGTCAATTTCAAGGTATGTGGGGTTTTGAACAAGAGCAATCTTCCATTCTTGTGCCCAAAGCTTTAATTTTATTATGGTTTTACATGATTTTGCAAGTGAGATTATGTCTAAATAATTCGATTATGAGATTATGATGGTTGAATGAATAAACTTTGATTTATATGATTATATCAATGTTTTCATGATATGATTTAATAATTATCAATGCAAATTACACACTTTTACCACGAGGTGGTATTTTGAATGATTTTGGGACGTATGTCGAGATGGTATTTTAGAATAATATTTTGAGGTATGTGTCAAGCTTTATGCTTCCCAATGATGATTTGAATTATTGAATATATATTTGAGACATGGGATGTTTTGATATCTATAATTGTAAATTTCATATTTTTATTTTGAATGATTTCGAGATATATGTTGAAATGGTATTTTGAAATGATTTTGAGATTTATGATAAGCTTAAAGCTTCTTTATGACGAAATTGAATCATTGAGCATATTGAGATATAACATTTGAGATGTTACCATGAGTCTTGATATTTTCTCAAAAATATTGATGTTGTCATGACTTGATAAATTGTTACGTTTTGACATTTAAAAAGGTTGAGTTCTGTTATTGAAATTTCATGATATTCGAAAATGGGTATACACTCAAATTACTTTATGAAAGATTTATAAGACTTTGAAATTTTTTTCAATATGGATATACATGATTACTTCATTACTCTACTTCTTAAATTGAGAATTTATGCTATGAATTGCATAGTACTACAATGAATTGATATTTCTAAAGGCTTTCGAGATAAAAGTCATGATTTGAGTTGTACTACGGGATATGTATTCTTATTATGAATTGAAGGTCTCAAGTGCTTTTCAAAAGTTGTTGTCATGATTTAATTGTCGAATTGAAAGAATAATCATTTGAGTACATTGACCTTGAACTCGCAGAGTCGAGATGATTTTGACTATGAGAAAGATTGATTTTGATATAGATGTTGAGATGAATTTTGGTATTTTTTTTCGGATGATTTTGATGAGTTGAATTGTTGAAAATATTACATATTGAGTCTTCATATCCTTGTCCAAATGTCGAGTCGGTTATGATTCAATGCATTGATACTTTGTTGATGTTGAAAAAGATTGAAATGTTTTAAGTCGAAGTTGGGGTTAGGAATCCACAAATTGTTGATGAATTATAAATTGAGATATTTATTTTGGACTTTATGATAGACCCTTGTGATGATGATGGTGGATTTCCTAACACGTTTTGAGCTTGTCGGGGAGTATTACTTAACACCGAGAGGAAAATTTGGTATTTCCCCAAACCTATGTGCCACCGTAGGGTTGTTTGATGATGATATTATTGGCCAGAGAGCCCAATTGTGATTATTACAGTTTTAAGGTCGTACTCCCTGGCAAAGAGTATGATGCTCCCGCCAACGGGGGTTTCAAACGTTGGTATTCAACGTAGCTCACGTAGGGTTGTCGGTTATAGGAAATTTTTCTGTCCATAAAAGTCATGTTTCTTGAATTACCGAGTCACTCCGAGATTTGAGTCAAAGAGTGAGATATTATAATGAATTATGATTACCTATGATGAATTTTGACGATATGATAATTTATGATGATTTTTCATAATTTATGATTTTTGATGATTTACATGGATTATGAGATTTTACCATTTGAACTATTTATTATGAAAGTATGAAGAGTATGATTTGATATAACTCAAGCCAAGTGAGTCACCATTGTATGTATGTATGTTTTCATTTAAAGTGTTGCATGCACCCCTACATACTCAGTACATTCTCTTTGTGCTGACCCCCATCTACTATTTTATTCAGTTGCAGCATCTGGTCAGCAAGTAAAGGAGTCCTTATAGTTCAAGGTCTTGTGTTGGTTGTTTCCGTTCAGAGACACTGTATCTTCTTCTGTTGGCCACATTGAGTGGGATGGTTGGGAGTTATGACCCGTTTATGTACAGGCAATACTAGTAGAGGCTTCATAGACAGTAGTGGTTGATGTATTCAGTCTCCTTCTTGTATATGTATATGTGTTAGTAGAATTGTCATCTTGTAATTCCAATATTGTATTGAACAGATTCTGTATTGAGATATTTTCAGCTTCATTCTCTCAGAATTATGTTTTAAATTAGCTGCTTTTGAGTTATACCTATGAAAGGGTTAGCTTGGGGTCACTAATGACCCTAAGCACCGTGTGACGTCTCGGGACTCGATTTTTGGGGCGTTACAGGTGATTAGCATGATCCACCTTACTCTTCGAATAAACTTGGATGTCATCAATAAACATAATAACAAGGCGATCCAAATACTGCCTAAACACTCTGTTCATCAGATCCATAAATGCCATTGGAGTATTAGTCAACAGAACCAAAAACTCATAATGCCCATACCGAGTACAAAAAATCATCTTAGAGATATCCACCTCCCTAATATTTAGTTGATAATGCCCAGACCGAAGATCTATCTTAGAAATAAATTTGGCTCCTTGAAATTGGTCAAACAAATCATTAATCCTTGGAAGAGGATACTTGTTCTTGACCGTCACCTTATTCAACTACCGATATTCAATCCACATCCAAAGGGAACCATACTTATTATGCACGACTAACACCGGTGCACCCCACAGAGACACACTAGGATGAACAAACCCCTTATCTAAAAAAATCCTTAAGTTTCTCCTTGAGTTCCCTCAACTCAGATGGAGCCCTTCTGTACAGAGGAATAAATATTGGATGAGTGTCTAGAATCAAATCAATACCAAACTCTATTTCTCTATCCGAAGGAACTCCAGGAAGATCATCCAAAAATACCTCAGGAAAATCACTCACCACTGGAACCGAATGCAAAGAAGGACCTTCTAAGTCAGAATCTTTAACCTGGACCAAGTGATAAAGACAACCTTTAGAGATTAACCTCTAATCTCTAAGATAAGAAAAAAACCTTCCCCTTGGAACAATAAAACCACTCTCCCACTCAATAACTGGTTCACCAAAAAACCTAAAGATGACCTTACGGGTCTGAGCATCCACATTCGCATAACAAGAAAGCAAACAATCCATACTTAAAATAACATCAAAATCTACCATGTCTAATTCAAATAGATCCACCAAGGTCTGCTTACTACCAACATCTATCACACCCCCTATAGACTCTCTTAGTAATAATTGAGTCACATATTGGGGTAGAAATAGAAAAAGGATCTGAAACAATCTCAGGATCAAAATTAATGCACATAGCCATATATGGGGTCACATAGGAAAAAGTATACCCCAGATCAAGCAAACAATACATGTCACAATAGAAGAGTTATAACATACCAGTAACGACATCAGGTAATGCCTCAGATTCTTACTAGGATGCCAAAGTATACAACCAGTTCTAACCAATACTAGAACCAGGAGAAGTAACAAAAGCAGATATGGTACCACCGAGTGTAGGAGTAAAAGATGAAGCCACCAAAATCTTATTTTCTCCATTAGCAACCTTATTGACCAGATACTTCCTAAGTCGATGGCCTACCAGGACACACCTAAAATACTTGTCCCTTTCTTCTTTGCAATAACCCCAATAAGGACAACTACAAAATTGAGAAAGAGGGAATGAAGAAATAGACCGACCTTCACTTGCCTGAGATTGGGCATCCTGTGCCCGGGAATTATCACCACCCTTATGTCTATCGTCTAAATGCTTTGGGTAAGGAGCACTAGCAATAGAGAAAGAAGAAGAACTCCCCCACTTCTTATTTTGCCATTTATCTCCATCCCGACCACTTTGTGACTGAGCACCTCCCTAATTTAAAAACCTGTTTCTCTTACCTTGCCTATCTCTAGACTCTACTTGCCTACTCTTCTCATCCTCTATTTGTTGAATATGAACAATCAACCTAGAAATGTCCATATCCTTAATCAATAATATAGTCTTGCTCTCCAAGACCAAATTATAATTCAACCCAGAAGCAAATTTTCTCATTCTCACCCTCATATCAGCCACCAAATTAGGAGAATACCTTGGCAACTAAGGAAACTTTAAGGCATATTCCTTGACAGAAATTCTCCCTTAATTGAGATTCACAAAATCCTTCATCTTTTATACCCTTGGCTCTTGAGGAAAGAAACAATCCAAGAAGGCATTAGAAAAGGCCTCCCATAAAGACATCTTCTCAACATCTCTCTTTACCTCATACCATTCCTCATACTATTGGAATGCAACATCTTTGAGCTGATAAACTGTAATGCTCACACCTTCCATATTAGTAGCCTACATTACCCAAAATATCTTTTCCATCTCATCCAAGAAAGCCTGAGGATCCTCCTCCACCTTTACACCAGTAAAAGTAGGAGGATTCAGTTTCATAAACTGACCAACCCTAGTGGCCTCAACAGACAAGACACCAAAAGTATCATTCTCAGCTTGAGTAGCAACCAATGTAGCAATAGCATGAATAGACCAATAAAATTATGCATTAGTCACCTCACCTTGAGGAGAACTAGTAGCAATTGAAGGAACTTTAGAACTATTGGGAATAGGACCATAAAATCAAAGATGAACTCCAGACGTAGGACATACCCCATCAATATTATCCCCAGATAGGACTAAAGAGTTACCTTGTGTTCAAGATCTAGGAGGCATGATCTAAAATGTGAACAACCAAGGATTAGAAAAGGATTCCAGGACTTATACTTTAGGTTCAAAATAGAATACCAAGAAAGTGAAACATTCCTATATACTTTGTAGTCTCTCTCTTATGAGTGTGTCATGCTACACACCCCTAAATGAGACTCTACTAGACACGACTTTATGGACTCCCTATTGACCATGAACCTAGGCTTTGATATCAACTTAATACGACCCGACCCTCAGGCTATGTCATAACGGACATCTCAAGTTTGACCAGGACCAGAGATAACCCCCGTTACCCAACCCAACCTACCTACAACCGCCTGCCTTAAGTTGGTTGAATTCCGAATATATAACAAGATAGAGTTATTATTCATATCAAAACTCTGGGATAGGATCACAGCCGTGATCGACCTAACAGAGTCCAACCATCCCAACAAACCAAACCAAACCAAACCAATTACCAAATCAAAGGACATAAACTAAGCCATAACCAAATAAGTTCCAAAACATAGTATGATTTAACCCTAAAATAAAATATAATGTAACAACCAACAATACCGTCTAAGGGTGTAAGCCCTAACAACAATACCAATGCCAAGGCAGACACCTATACCGATCCTGCCCATTCCAACCCATAGAAGTACCACAAATCCTGAAACCAAAAGAGTAACAAAATTTGATTGGGACATGCCCCCAATAATAGTGAAAACCAATAGTCAAAATAAAATTAAAGTGTCTAAAAATATCCATGACATAAATGGAGCCTTCTAAAAAGATGTAAGCTCACCACTTCAATACAAATATTTGTCTCGAGTCAATAACTATGTAGAAGGAGAAGAACAGTTGATTCCTTCATAGCGTGGGTATACAGTCGCCAGCAGTTGGGTTAGCGAGTGACCGCTAGCATGATCTCATGCGAAAGATAAAATAATGTTATTTATAAAACTAAGTAAACTATCCATAATCACAAAACCATACATAGATATAACCATGATAAGAAAGGTAACCTTATTTAGCATGTATTTAAAACCATTACTAGGGTTGTGTAGCTTTACTGTCCTAAACCACCCATGGGCTATATGGGTTCAGCTCCCTCTGCTGAAAGAGACCCAGTGCATGTAGCCACACAACCAGAAAAGTATCTCATTGGGATGAATAGTATATCCCCCAAAATAAAGTGTGATACACGTACATGATCACCAAGACCAAACCTCATATCGACAAATATGAGTTTCTAATTTCGGTCCTCCCGAGACCTCTACCTTCTATGGCTTAGCTATACCTCCCCCTTTAATGCCCAATTAAAACTATTTTCCAAATAGCCAAAGCATTATCCAATTATTAATCAAGGCCATTGATATTGGTATCGTCATACCAACCCTTACTTGTAAGTATCATCCATAGCCAACCATTTATGGGTTTAAGGGGACTTTTAATTGCTCTTTCCATTATCATATTAAACCTCTTAGGGAATTCCATGTATCCTACAAGCATAACTATTTAGCTATTTACCATCCCAAACCATTTAAACCATGCATAATTCCTTTACCAAGTTTGAAAACAAGCACGAGTTCTATTAAAAGTGAACAATGCAATGAACATATCTTTATATGCATTTTAGCAAACATATTGGGGGCATAATACAACCAAAACTAATTCCAATTACCATAAAACCATTACCATGTAATCCAATTATCCAAAGCCACTATTGATGCATATAAAAGCATAATTAACCCACAAAAAACCATTACCAATTATTTATAACCAAAAGCCCTAATTCATAATTGAAAACCCAAAATCATACAATCATAAAACCATGAAAACATTATGTAAAACCATGTATTTAGTTAGAATTAACAATTAGGGAAGAGATACATGCCTTAATTGAGAAGTAGACAGAAAGAAATCCTAGTACAGGTATGATTACTATATCTCAAGAGTTATTGTAGAATTAATAGATATTCAGAGGTCTACTTATGCTCGGTTGAGGTTTGTTGAGACCGATATGACTACCTTATATGGGCAGATGAGTAAGGGGTCTGAACTAGATTTGAGCAGGCAGAGGCCAGATAGGTGGCCGCATAGAGATTTACACTATCTGATTTATGAGGTGACTTCTAGGCATAACATAATGAGTTTGAGAGATGGGTTATAGCCCAATTTATAGAGATAAAGGAGATGGATCTAGCCCAGATGAGGGAGGATTTAGATATATTATTACCAGAAGTATACTCTCTCATAAAGAGCCATATAACAGTCACTCCCTTAGTTATACCCCAGTGGTCTGGATATTACCTCTATACACACCCAGATAAATTGATTTCTTCATTAAGTATGAAGAGGAGTTCCCAATAGTTGGGGCCAATAGAGGTCGCATAGGAGACTTATAGGATCTTGATATACCTTATGACAAGGTCATTAAAAGGGCCAGACATGATTCGATGGAGATTGTAGTTATTGATAAGTAGAGGCATATAGAGATAGTAGTGGGTGCGTCATCCAGTAGTGCACCGCCACCACCACTACCTCTGCCAGTTGATATGCCCTATATGGAAATGCTCATGACATGAGTGAATAGTGCATCTCTGGTATGTTCTCACTTCCCTTTTTTGTATTATTTAAACATATTGAGGATAGTGCATAGTTTTTTAGTTGTGGTAGGGTATACCATACCCGTCATAAGTTTTGTAGTTATACCTTTTTCCTGTCGGCTCAGTATGGTTGTAAAATTGACATGTCTAGGATAATTTGTGTCGTATTATGTTTTGTTTCATATTGTGTTATGTTTTTGTACAATTAGAATATTTTTAAGTATTTAGGGTAGTAGTCTTGTTTCTATTGATGTTTGAGAAAAATGATACCCCTCCAAATTTTGTGTTTTAAAACTGTGTAAATGTACATATGTATGAATATTGTGGATCTTGTTATAGTATTACGATAAAGGATATGATAATCACTTTCTAACAATTGCATGAACCGAATAAGTAGTATTTTTTTAATATTTACTCTGTGCCATATGTGAGTGAGGTGCCACTTAGTTCCCTTTGTGTGTTGAATTCAGAACATGCCTAGTTAGTCTTGCCTTGGTTGAAGTATTGTCTGTTAGGAAAGGATCATAAGCTGTTTTTGATTTTAGTCCACTTTTATCCTAAATGACATCATCTGAAAAATAGTATCCCTTGATTCCTGTTTTGAGCCTTGTAGACTATTTTTTATTTCACTTTTCACCTTCCCATTTGTACTATAATAAACCTGTTTTGGCCCTGGTCCTTTGACATTGTGCACCTCAACTCAAGCAAAATGCCTACATTGAGGGTGGCAATTATAGGGGTGCATAGTGTAAAGTGGATATGTAGAAGCATAAAATAAAAGAAAAAGAAAGTAAAGATGGGTGTTTTAGCAAAAGAAAAGAAAAGATAAAAAATTGTGAAATGTAAGAAAGAAAGAATATAAGACAACACCCAACCTGAATGTGCAATAATGAATAAAAAAGAGATATAAGGGTCGAATAAAAATAAAATTAGCATGTGAGACCTTAAGGTTAGTGTAGTGCCAAGAAGGCTTAGTCACTTGATATGTCCATATGTACCATACCAGCCCCCAAGTCTACATTACAAGTTGAGAAAAGTCCTATAGTGATCCTAACTTGACTGTCTGAATGCTAAGGTAAAGAAAATAAGGGCAAGCCTATGTTATTATCGATTGAAACTTCTCTTTTGAGTATGAGTGTTACTTTACTGTCCTACATTGACATGCATTATTTCATATAAATGATTGGGACATCTTTGTTGTGAGGTCACATGAGTCATATTGCTAGCTATTTGCTTATTTCGGGTAGTGTAACTTATACATATGCACGATTATCTAATGCTAATGTAATGCCATACCTTGATCCTATTTTGTCACATTGTTGTGCTTTATGTTTTCACATAGTTGGTTTTGAAAAGTATGATAGGAGGGAGTGATATTTTCTTAGCTTAAAAGTATTGATTAACTACCTCAAATAGCTTAGATCCTCCTAATTAAGCATCGTGTTTAGTTTTGTTTGTTTTGTTATGTTTTGTTTCCTGAGGACATGCAAAAATTCTAAGGTGAGGGTGTTCATATGCTATAGAAATATATCCCTTTCAACTCTTATAACAAGGAAATTATGCAAAGCTTTGAGGTTGTTTTCTTAGACATTATGCATTTAGAGTATGTTTTGAAGAAAATCATGTTTTGGATGCTAATTTCATGAAGAATTTGGGAAAGGTGTTTTTGGCTACTTATGGGAGCAATTATGGATGTTTGGGACACTTTCTGGATTGATTGTGATTATAGCATATACTGGAATTGAAGAAAAGCTAAAAAATACTTCCAGTACATGCCAAGTCAACTTGCGGACCATATGTAGTAAATGTGGACCTCATGTGCACATAGAAAGTGTCACAAGTATGAAATCCCCAGAGCTCACATGTAGGAATTTTTGGTCTGACACATGCGGTCACTATATATGCCCTCCCTGCAGGCCGCTTGTGCTACCTGCGCCCTAGAAAAGGGTGCATGTAGGGACCTCAAGTGGCCACCGACCCTTTTTTCTCTTATTTTGTTTGGGATTTGGTTTTAGGGTTTCCTCATTTACTATAAATATCCCTAATGTGTTTTTTAGTAAAATTTATGCACTCTTGATATTTAAAAATATATTTTGATTCTGAGATTTGATTTTGGTCTTGGAATTCTCTTATATTGACTTTGGTTGATTATTTCAGTTATAGTTTTGGGTTTCTAATTCTTCTTCTTATTATTTCATCTTATGTTTTCCAATCATGAATGTTGTTTGTTACTTTAAAAGTATGAGTGGCTAAAAACCCTTAGTTAGGGTTCTGCAAACCCTTAGTTAGGATTCTGTAAACCCTAGCATGTTGACAAAGTGGGGAAAGTGCTATAGTTGTTCTGAACAGATACACATGCATGCATTTCTTTATCTTCAATATAATATTTTTCTTAATGGGTGCACATGTTAGGATCCCTCCTAGATTATTGCTACTTACTCCAAAAAAGGAGTAGTGACTAGGAAAAGATAATGACAATAGTAATTTGGAGTTTAACTGTCGATCCATGCTTCTAGGATTTATCTAAATAAGATGGTTAGATTTCATCTAATAATTAGGGACTCAAAAGGTAATAGTTAACTGGGATTAAGATAAGATTTAGTAAGGCAACATCCTGAGACTCAAAAGGTAAAGGGTGAGATCCTTCTACTCGTCAAAAAGACTGTAGAAGGTACATAACTTATTAATTCTTCATGCAAGGTATTGGTTTGGTTAAACAAAGCATGATAAGCCTACTGGGGTGAGAATCCAAGGGGAACACAATCCTAATGTTCACCTACGACTGTTTACAATTGAAATTGATACTCGCCACTTGTTCGATATTGCAACTCATAAGCCCCATTTACTTTTCCAGTTCAGCCTATTGATTACAACAATTGAGAGCCACGATTTCACGTATTCCCTTGGGATTTGACCCCAATCTTAGTTGGGCTACTATATCTTGCACCGACCATATCACTTCTTAAAAGAAGGTGTAGCTTGGATGTCACTAGACTCTATTTAGGCATGCCATATTCCACACAGTTAGGCATCTCAAACATCAAATTTAGAGCTCTTTGATAGAACTTTAGTAGCCAAAATATATAAAGTAGGATATAAGGAATATCCTTACTTTATAGCCCTTATAAAAAGGAAGAAACCAATAGGTTATCCATTAAAGAGCATAAAATACCATTTATAGAGAAAAGTTACCAAAACATATCAATGAAATAAACCGCAAAGTCTAGTAGGAACTTGTAAAGGCAGAGTCAAGACACTCTATCTTAAGTTATTGCTATATAAATATTAATTATTATATTAGATTGTTTGCCCCTCTTTTTAATGTTAGACGTTATTTCTTGTCAATAATATATTCTTAATGACCGTTCTCCCCTTAACAAAACAAAATTGATTAGGAGAAATAAGATTAGATAGAACCTGTTCTATCCTATCATGAACCACTCTTTACTTTACCTTATTAATGAAGTTTCTTAGACTAATAGGTCTTAAGTTTTAGTAACTTTGAATAAGATCTTTCTTAGTAAGTAATACCAACTTGGTGTGAGTTTTGGACTTTGGAAGAGTCTGCCCCTGAAATAAACTACATATCATTCTAAAAATATCATGTCCAATTATTTCTAATATTTTTTGTAATAATATCATGTAAGTACATCAGTTCCACTTTCACATTCCCTATTTAACTTGAATATTGCTTTCTTGACTTCCTCTTATGTAGGTATTCTACAAATCTCACTATTCTATTCCTGATCCACAATGGGTAAAAGGTTACCTAGAATAGCATTATTAGATCCCTATTCTTCTTGAATGAATTTCTTAGTTTACCATCTAACTTCTTTTTCTTTTTTGTCATTATCACCCTTAAACCAGTTTCCTTGCATGTCTTTAATTTTATTTATTTAAAGCCCTTTTTTCTCCATTTTACTAGATTGTAAAATTATCTGATAAATCTATCACCCTTTACAAACCATTCAATTCCTACTTATTAGTATCTAATATGATTCTTCATAATGTGGACACTATTTCAACTCTTCATATTTTTGCAAAATACATTTATTATTCCAAGAAGTTGGTCATATAAAGGCTTAAGGGTTGATTTTTCTCCATAAATCTTGGTATTTCAGGCATGCTAATATTCCCCAATTCTTATTTTATAAAAAATATGTGTGTTAAATATTTTAATTTTATAGATTTAAATGTGGGTTTTGATAGGGTTGAGCGTTCTGGAATGGTTAAACCTTGAATTATTTTCTCATGGTTTTGATGAGTTAATCATGCTTTAAAATTGATGTTTTATAACTAATGGGGTGCATAGATGTCGAATTTGGAATGGGGATCTAGGTATTTACCCAAGTTGACTCATCGGTGTAAATGGCTTTGAATTGTGAAATTGTCACTTGGTTCGACTTACTTGACTATATTATTCCATTGCATAAATGGCTAAACAATGTTCATGGATTTTGAAGGCCTTTATGGCTATGGTTGATTTAATGAACAAAAGGGGTCAAGGGATTGCCCCTCGTTAATGTGATTTTTGTGGCATAGAGATAAACTTGCAAGTGTAAGGGTATGGCGATACCCATGGTGTGCCTTAATGGTTGATTCTTTGGTTAATAAATGGGTTATGTGAAACTTGTTTTAAATTGAGCTTAATTTGGGGTATGTAGCAAAATCATGAAGGTTTGGTTCTTGGATGACTTATACTGGAAACTTATCTTTGTTTACATGAGGTTTCATCTTGATGAACATGTACACTATTCACACTATTGATATATAATTGTATCTTGTATTGACTTGGGGTTGAGACATTTCCTGGTCTTCCTTGATACCTCCGATTCGTATGGGTAACATGTATTGGGGACCTTACTATAGAGAGAGCTAAACCCATATAGCTCGTGGGTGCCTATTTATGATGGTTGAGCTCATAGTCCATAATAATGTTTTACTATCATGCTAAACCTTTTTCCCTAACCCCTGCATCTATTATATATATATATATGTATGTATGTATGTATGCATCTATGTGAACATGTAAGTGGGTTTGAAATGGATATGACTTGGCTTTATATTCTTCCCTATCCCTGAGTTTCATATTAGTGATTAACCCACTAAACATCTCCAAACATTGCATTCCCACGCAATACAGGCACTGTAGATGCTTCTACTTTTCCTATGCAGTGTTAGGTGGATTAGCTTAGTTCGTCTGTCACTTGTGGTGAAGTGGTAATCTTTAATTTTCTAAAAGACTTGATCATTCCATTGGTATCCTTTCATAAACTAGAATTAAGAAGTTTACATTAATATTATCATTATCAGAGTTGGGGGCATGTCCCGAACTAGATTAATTTCAGATTTGTAGAGGCTTTGTGGATATTACCATGGAATGGGTATTGATGTTGACACTCTTAGTTATCATTGATTTTATTATCTTTCTATCTTGTTATATGTTTGGATTTCAGCCACTGCTAGTTGTGCAATATTCTATGTGGTCAGGCAAAAGGGGTGGTCTCCGATCCTCAACAGACTTGAGATACCCATCATAGCCACACCCTGGTTTGGGTCATGGAAAATTTGGTATCAGAACCTAGGTTTGGTGTCACTAGGCATCCACAAAGCCATGTCAAGTAGAGTCTATTTTTTGGGTGTGTAGAGCACCACACTTATAAGAGAGAGTCTATGAGACATTTAGAAATGTTTTCCTTTCTTGTTGTCCTATTTTGGGCTATAGAGTTTAAGGTATTAAATCTCCTCTAATTCCCATTTGTTCATATTTTAGATCATGAAACTAAGAAGATTTGATGCTCATGAAAACTCCTCTATCCCGCTTGAGGATAATATAGATGAGGATCATCCTACACATGGAGCTCTGACTCAATCTAGAGTTACAACTTTTGATTACCCTAGTTGTGCTCCAACGGTCCTTACCAGTCCTCCTCAGTCCCCACGGGCTAATAATAATTATGCCCTACCGCTCCAGGAAGATATTTCTAATGAAGAGTTTCACTGATCTATTCATCTATTAACCCAGTTCATGACATCTCAGTCATATCAAACGGGTCCTGCAGGTGCTTCTATAAGTTCTTCTGAGGACACTAGGGTTGTCCAGTTTATAAGGCTTAACCCTTCGACCTTTACTAGTTTTAAGGTTGAGGAAGATCCTCAAGGTTTCATAAATGAGATAAAGAAGATTTTTCATGTGATACATGATTTTGACTCAAAGGTGTGGAATTCGCTTCATACCAGCTTAAGGATGTGGCCTATCAGTGGTATGAGGAGTGGGACTAGTCTAGGAAAGATGATATAGAGTTGGCTTTATTGGAGGTTTTCTCTAGTACTTTTCTTGATCACTTTTTTACTCAGGAGTTGAGGGAGATGAAAGTTGAGAAGTGTATGAATTTAAAGCAAGGCAAGATGACAATGAAGGATTATGCCTTACAGCTTTATTAGTTGTCCCGTTATGCTCTTGTGCTAGTGTCTATCATGAGAGATTAGATGAGAAAGTTTGTCTTTAGGCTTGTTTTGAGACTTGGTATTAGAGTGCAAGGTCGCCTTGCTGAACAGTGACATGGATATCTCTAGGCTTATGGTGTATATGAAATAGGTGGAATATGAAAAGAATAAATAATCTGAATTAGGGGAGAGGAAAAGCAAAAGATCTAGGTATTTTGAGTAGGGTGGTGGCCAGCGAAATAGTGGTAGAAATGGCAAAAAGTAGTCTAAGAAGAAGTGGAGGAATTCTAGTTCTTATGCTACAACTATTTTTCTAGATCCTAAGCCATCTGGTGATCACCATTTTTTGAGCAACAGTAGATTTAGGGAGCAAGATACCCAGTCTCAAACCAATGGAGACTAGTCAGGTCCATCATATCTTTCTTGCAGATTTTGTGGATAGTAGAACTGTTGATTTTGTGATGAGGGGAGAAATAAGTGTTTTAGATATGGCCATCCTAGCCATATTCAATGGAACTATCCTTCAGGTGATGTTGCTATTAGGGCTAATAAGATCTCGATAGCTGCTTCTTCAGCTCCCGTACCAAAAGGTGTTACTTCTGGTTTTGACACTTGTCAAAAACATCTATATGCTCTTGCCACCCGCAGGATTCTGAGGCATCTCCTGATGTTGTTACTGGCATGTTAAAACTCTTCTCTCATGATGTATATTGTCTACTTAATCTTAGATCTACCCTTTCTTATGTGAACCCTTATATGGCTATTCATTTTGGTTTTGGTTCTAAGTGTATTCCTAATATATTTTTTGTGTCTACCCTGATGAGTGACTCTATTGTGGATAAAAGATTTAATAGGGGTTATGTGGTATCAATCTGTGGTAAGGAAGCATTAGTGGATCTTATTGAGTTAGATATGTTTAGATATGTTAGACTTTAATGTGATCTTACGGATGGATTGGTTGCACTCGTGCTGTTACTCTCTTGATTGTTGTACCCAAAGGGTCAATTTTCAATTCCCAAATAAATCCGTGATTGAATGGGAAGGGAGTTCCTTAGTGCCTAAGGGATGGTTCATTTTGTATCTTAGAGCCTAGATTTTGATTTGTAAAGGGTGTCTCTATCATTTAGTGTATGTTAAATCTGAAGGTCCTTCATTATAAGTTGTCCTTATGGTCTTTGAGTTTCTCGAGGTGTTTCTTGATGATCTTCCTAGTGTTCTTCTCGATAGAAAAATTAATTTTAAAATTGACCTTCTTTTAGACACTCGTCTTATCTCTATCCCTCTCTATAGAATGACTCCGATTGAGTTGAAAGAACTTAAGGAGCAATTGAAAGATCTCCTAGATAAGGGTTTTATCCACCCTAGTATTTCTCCCTAGGGATCTCCAGTTCTCTTTGTGCGTAAGAGTGATTGGTCCCTTCGGATGTGTATAGATTACCGCCAATTGAATAGGGTGACCGTGAAGAATAAGTATTCGCTTCCTAGGATTGATGATCTCTTTGATAAGCTTCAGGGTGCTAAATACTTTTTTAAGATTGCTCTTCGATCGGGTTACCATCAATTGAAGATTAAGGAGATGGATATCCCTAAGATTGTTTTTCGAACCTGATATGGTCATTTGAGTTTTGGTGATGTCCTTTGGTTGCAAAAATTCCCCGATGACATCCATGGATCTTATGAATTGGTCTTCCATTAGTTCTTAGATTTGTTTATAATTGTATTTATTGATAATGTTTTGGTGTATTCCAAGAGTGAAACAGATAATGTCGATTACCTCCGCATAGTGTTGTAGACCCTTAAGGATCAGTGGTTGTATGAAAAGTTTTTGAAGTGTGAGTTCTGGTTGAATATTGTGAGCTATCTAGGTCATGTTGTTTCTAGTGAAAGGATCATGGTGGATCCACAGATAGTTACGATAGTTAAGAAGTGGCCTAAACCGATGATTCCAATCGATATTCAGAGCTTCTTGGGTTTAGCTGGTTATTATAAAAGGTTTATGGAAAGTTTCTCTTCTATTGCTATACCATTGACTAAGTTAACTTAGAAAAAGGTAAAATTTATATGCTTAGCTCTTCATTCAAGAAATTGTGAAGCTTCATGGTGCTACAATTTCTATCATATCCGATCGAGTACTCAGTTTTTATCTCACTTTTGGTGTTCCTTTCAGAAAGGCTTGGGAATTAAGGTGAACCTTATCACTAATTTCCATCCTCAGATGGATAGACAGGCAGAGAGGACGATTTAGAATTTAGAGGATATGCTAAGGACTTGTGTAATAGATTTTGGTGGTGATTGGGTTAACTATTTGCCTATCAGAGAGTTTTCATATAACAATAATTATCACTATAATATTAGGATGGCTCCTTTTGAGGCCTTATATGGTAGGAGTTATACATCTTCTATTGGGTGGTTTGAGGTTGGTGGGAATAGGTTGTGGTCCTGACTCGGTTCACCAAGCTATGGAAAAGTTGATGGTGATTTGGGATAGGCTTAAGACCAGTCACCAAAAGTCCCTTGCGGATATAAGACAAAGGGATTTAGAGTTTGATGTGGATGATTTGGTGTTCTTGAAGGTGTCTTCCATGCAGGGAGTGTTGGATTTTAGGAAAAAATAAAAGCTCAACCCCCTTTATATGGGTCCTTATAGTATTTTGAGACAAGTGGGAAATATGGCTTATGAGTTAGAATTGACTTTGAGTTTGGGATCTATTCATCCAGTTTTCTATGTGTTGATGTTGAATAAATCCGTGGGTGATCCTTCCTTGGTTGTTCCTTTGGAGTGCATTGGTGTTTCGGTTTCCTTATCATGTGAGGAGGCCCCAATTGAGTACTTGGATCAGCAAGTCCATTGGTTTTGGACTAAGGATGTGGACTCGGTGAAGATTCAATGGAGAAACCAAAGTGTGAAGAAGCTACTTGGGAAGCTGAAGAGGACATGAAGTCCTAATATCCATTCTTTTTCCCACTTTGAATAATCGTGTGAGAGGTATGTGTATTTCTTAACATCTTCATTTTCTGACTTTGTTGAAGGAAATTATGATTTCCTAGATATCTTTGTTTTATTTCTTTTTTAAAGTTAAGTGTGGATGTTCTCTGTGTTAACTCATGTTAATAAATGTTTTTTCTCATCATTCGGGGATGAAAGATCCTATGGGGGAGAGGGAGAATGTAACACCCCAAAATTTGGTCTCTAAAACTTTCTGAGTTTTTAAACTCGTTGCCCAAACTGTGACTCTCCTAATGAGTCGTAACATGTCATTATGATTCTTAGGGACCCAATCATAGACTGGCCAATATGTTGGATTGGAGTTTCTATTATGACTACAACTAAAAGGTTACGAATCGTGAAGTCTCAAAATGAGTTGTATAGTCCCATCGATAGCCAAACTAGAGTAATGCCCAAAGTATTATGTCGTGACTATGACTTGGATCCTATGAGTCATAGCGTCTCTTAACAAGTCATAGGGTGGGAGTCGTAGGTTTACCAAAGAGGGTTTTCTCAACTACTGTCTAGACTACGACTCGTGGTGATGAGCCATAGTGAGTCGTAATGAGTCGTATAGTGACGCATAGTCATTGGCGATAATTTTTCTATTTTACCCACTTAATACCCAATGATGACTTCCAAGCAACACCTTCTTTTAGATGATGATACAATCATTGTTAAAATATAGTAATCCAACTAAGGTTGGAGCTGAATCCCAAGGGAACACTTGGAATTATATTTATCAATAGTTGTAGTCTACGGGCAGTATTGGAAAGTAAATGGTGTAGTCTATGGGCAGTACTTGAAAGTAAATGGGGGGATTTGTTTGCAGTAGTTTCGAGCAAGTAACTGTAATGCCCCGAGTCTAGTACCCCAAATGCTACATGGTGCTCATAATCCAGAAGGACGACAAGCTAACCCATGACTGATATCTGTAATTGAACACTGCAAAAATATACTGTAAATATGTAGAATATAAGTTGTAAGACCATAAAGTTCAAAACTGAATCATAACTGATAAAACAATATCTAAATAAGGTATGATAATACCCAAAACTAGAATAACTATCTGAACATGCTATAGTCTAAAAAAGCCTCTAAAACTGTCTGAAATAAAGAGTTGATGGGACAATCCCCTAACTAACTCTATCTCCTGAACTAACTAAGTACTGAAGTAATGAAATAATCATTTCCTCAAAGTATAAGGACTCACCACTACCTCTGACTATTGAAATATGGAATGCTACGGATGTTCTGGAGCTCGTTCTTCTAAACCTATGTATAAAACACCATAGCGCAAAAGAAAAGTATGCGTCAGTACACGAGAATGTACTGCTATGCAAAGTGGGGTAGACTGAATACAAGGGTTCATATGCATGAACTATAACTGATTGAATAACCTAAACATGACTGCATGAGAATACATGCATGAATACGTGAACTGTAACTGAGATCGTGATAACACTGAATATGAATTTGAAATACTGATAACATGGATTACTGATAACTGAGATACTGTTAACTGAGTGACTGTATATGACAGTCCTAATTCTGATGGAACTAGCTAAGTTTTGTACTGAACTAAGTAACTGTCTGACACTCCTGAAATCTGTAGAACTAAATGAGTTCTATTCTGAAGACTGAGATTGAGATTGTGGGAGGTAATCATCTAACCGACATGCCCCTTTTATATGATTTATCTTCGTTGATACGAATTGCATTTTATTAATACAAATTGAACAATACAAATATAAGTGATAAATTAAAAATTAATGTTAAACAACACAAGTACAACGTTTGCATTTGTATCGAATGATACATATTTGTACAACTTGAACCATACATATTTGTACAACTTGAACCATACACATAAAAATAACACTTGTTTTTATAAAAGTGCAAATGATAAATTTGACATACAAATACTAAGGATACATTTGCATTGAATTACATATTGCATATTAAATATTTTAGAGTCAAGTAAATATAATTTTTCCATTTAACTATTTGTATACAAATGATAAATTATATTCACGGTTAAAGTATTCAAATATAAAATATATATTTGAAATATATATGATACAAATAAATATAAAATTCAAAAAATATATAAAATATAAAATACGACAACAACAATAAAAACAAATGAGGGAAAATAAAGAGGAATTACCAAAAATGAAAAAAATGGAAAAGGGAGAAAATGATTAAAAAAAAAAAGAAAAAAAACACAATAGAGAAAAAAAGAAAATAAAAAAAGGTTGGAAAGGAAAAAGTAATAAAAACAAAAATAGATTAAAAGCGTAAAAAAAGAGAAAGCAAAAAAGAAGATGAAAAATAAAAAGGAAACAAGACACAAAATAGAAGAAAAAATGCAATTAAAAAACGAAAAAGCAAAAAAAGGAAAAGGTAAAAAGACAGAGAAAAGGAAAAAACTTGCTGTCATTTTTAATTTGATTAAACTTGCATTTGGGTGGGTTGGGTTATAACCCATGATCCATAGTTTAGCCCATCTTGACCCATATGCATTTGGGCAGGGGTGGGTATTAGCCCAATTATTTGTTTAGCCCATCTTAACTCGTCCAACTTTAGCCCAACCCGCCCATTTGCCTCCCTTAGTGGAGTCTGCTTCTAACCAGTTACGTTGTATTCAAAGGAGACTATATATAACTTTATTAATGGTTGGAGTGGTGAACGGAGAAGAGACCTTAGTCTGCCGTCAATACATTTTGAGTGTTAATCCTATCGAAATGGCCAATATAGCCTCTGGTCAGCCAACTTTTATGGGTGACCGATCATCTTTTGTTTATACCGTGAACAATTTTCCATTACTACTGATCAAGACCTCGACACAACCTCCATTACCAGATGGTTCAAGGCCCTCATCCTGACTATTGAAGTATGCGAATTTTCTGAAACCTAATGGTGGCACCAATGGTAATAATAAAATAACAAAGAGGTGGACTAGATTCCTATTAGAAAACCAAATTACATAAATGGAGTTCCCCGTGCCAGGTGGACACAAGATGAGGTTGATAGAATGAATATAACTGAAGGATTTCAATACACAGTTATTGGAAAGTTTTCCTATGGATGGTCAGATTTAGATGACTCAGACTGCAACTTCCTAAGAAACTCAATGTGTAAGAAGGATGTAATATTGGCTTACTGAGGAATCATTACATATTAATGAGATTTGAGAAAGCTGAAGATTTTGTTAATGTAATGTCTAAAAGTGTCTACTACATCAATGTTAAGGATGATTACTCATATCAGATGCATCTATTCATTTATTATGCTAAATTTAAGTCTAATGAAGAAATAACACAAACAATGGCTTGGATTTCTTTCCCAAATCTTAAGTCAACATATTTTGTGAAAGAATCATTGTTCTCATTAGCATCTGCCGTTAGTGAACCAATTCACCTAGATAAGGCTACTATGACCAAGACAAGACCTAGTTATACTAGGGTTAGGGTGAAGGTAGACCTACTGGCCGACCTTCCTAAATATAATAAGATGAAAATTATGAAATCAATAACAAAAGAATCAAGATTTTAAAAGGTGAAGATTCAATATGACTTTCTACCCAAATATTATAAAAAAAACATATGCTACAAGGGCATGATGAGCAAGATTGTAGAATTTTACATCCTGAGCTAAACCAAATACATAAAGAGGATGATAATTAAGTCAACAACACTCATGTTAATAATCAAAACAAAGAAGAGGAGTCTGGCATATCAAGGGGACAAATAAGAAGAAACTATAACCATGAACATAGGTGGAACACTACTAGAAAAAGATTTCCTAATAAAGGATACCAAAGTGAGAAGGCTAATAACCATCAGAATATATGCAATGCAAATCAGTTTTAATCTCTTACAAAAGAGGAAAAGAAGAACATACATGAACATAATAATTGACACGAACAAAAATGATGCCTAGTCATGGCGAGAGCCTCAAGCCCAAACAGGACCAGACACTATCGGTGCCTCAAGCCCAACCAGGACCAGACACTATCCCCAATACCCATACATAACCGCCTTACACCTTTTATTTGATAAAATTCCAATTTTATATAACATAATAAAATGGAACAATCATAAATTAAATACAGTCAACCAGTGTTAGCCCAAATACCAATACCAATTTCAAGGATGACACCAATAATGACACCACCCATACCAACCCAAAATAGTCCCATAAAGTCACTATTCAAAAGTAAAACAATAACCGACAATACCCAGTCGGGACATGCCCCCCGACCATAGCCAAAACAAAGTCATTGATAAAAGTATGTAGAGAAATCCATAACATGAAATGGAGCCTTCTAGTGTATGGAAGCTCACTACTTTAATCCAACACATGTTGTCTTCAAATCCACTTACTGAACAAGAGGAGTAGTATGGTCAGTTCCTACATCTCGTGGGGATACATCACCCGAAGACGGATTAGTAGGTGAACATTAGCATGTAATCAGGAATAAGGATGAAATAATTCCAACATTTAAAACCAAGTAAATAACTATATGCAATCACAACCATGTATATACATATATAATCCATGTCGGGAAAGGGAATCGGGTTTAACATGCATGTAAAACCTTAACTTGGGCTATGTAGCTTAACCATACTAAAACCATCCATGGGCTATATAGGTCAAGTGTTTCCCCCAGAATGTGCCCTAATGCGTGTATCCACATAAACCAGAGATATCATAAGGGCCAGAGATTTCCATGTACCCTTCGCCCTCAATGATACATATATACAAGAATGACTTAGAGGATTACCGTGTACCCCACAAGTATGTGGTCACCATGACCAATCCTCATGTCAGTAAACATGAGTTTTCTCTGTTTATCCATTGGACTTTGAAATTCACGATTATCTATCACAACCCTCCATTATCGCCCAATTAAAATCATTAGCACACAACCAAACCACCAATTCCATATATTATTAACCAAGGATATAAGAAGTGGTATCATCATACCGACTATAGCTTGGAAGCAATGTCCTTAGACAAACACTTAGGGGATTCCCATGTATCCTGTAGGTTTCATTATTAGATTTACTTGGGGGATTCCTGTGTACCCCACAAGGTTTTAAATTACCGCCATGACCACCAAGGCCTTACCATTTAGCCATTAAAACCATTTAACCAATTTAGGTTCCATTACCAAATTAAAAAACCATTCTCATATGCATTTTAACAAACATGTTGAGAGAATATAACTCCAAAACCAAAACCAAGTACCAATTGACCATTCCCGCACAATCATATATTAAAAACACCATTACAATATGAGAACCATAAGTAAGAATATAGGATAACATAAATCAACCATTAATAACCAAAACCCCCCAACATATAATTCCAAACCAAATAATACCCATAATTAAATCATGAAAACCATTTATTGAAACATGAATTTAGTTGAACTAACAATGAGGGAGGAGTAACATGCCTTAGATACTAAAGAATATGGAGAGAAACCACCCTTGAAAGCCTTAATTGACCACCTTAAAGGAAACCCTAGCCTTTGCTTAACCCATGAGCTTGAGAGAGATTTGAGAGTGTTTCTTGTCTTTTAAATTTAGAATAATAGGGTAAATAATATCCCAAAAGTGTTTTAAGTTGTGGGGTCATAAGGGGTTAAGAGGGAAAATGTCCAGAATACCCCCAATTAAAATGTATAAATTCCTACAGGAGAGTATGACTACATCCCCCAAACCGTACCCTAACATACGAGTAGTGCCCCCCATTCGTACCCTAGGTGACAAATTGGTCTCCAATAATGACCAACATTCAACCTCAAGGGCCAAATCGTATCCAAGCATACAAAAAATACCCTAGAACTATACCTTAGGTTAAATAGAATTATCTAGGCTAGACATAGGATATAATACGGTTGGTATTATACTTCTAGTACTGTAACATACGACTATTATGATGTCCATTCATACCTTGGAAAAAACCCAACCAAACCTCACTGATCATCATATGAGTTGAGGGCCCTAAATCATTCCCTATCATACGACAAGTACCCTCAATCGTATGATGTCCATAAGCTCAAACTCAAGGAATTTTCTATGGTTCGAAACCCAGGGTGTTTTAATCATCCCTTACTTGGATCATTTATCTTTGAATGATGGAATAAGGCAGTACAAATACGATTAACACCTCACCACTTCAACTCTAACCTTTAACCAAGTTAGAAAACAAAGATGAGGAAACCAATCTCTCCTTTAAATAAGTTAGAAAATAAAAGTATGATGATGAACACATACCTTCCGCATAAATTTTTAGAGTAGAAACAGGAATGGATACTTGGACTCCATGTCCTCTTCCGCTTCCCAAGTAGCCTCTTCAACCTTTTAGTTTCTTTATAGAACCTTGATTGAAGCTACATCCTTGGTTCATAACTGATGAACCTACTGATCCAAAATCTCAATTGGGACATCCTCATAAAATAAGAAATTTGAAATACCAATATCTTTAATAGGAACGATTTGAGATGAATCACCCCTACACTTCCTCAATATAGAAACATAGAATACCATATGAATGGAGCTCAAACTTAATGATAACTCCAACTCATAATCTACCTTACCAACCCTTCTTAAGACTAAGTAAGGACTAATATATCAAGGATTGAACTTCCCCTTCTTACTAAACTGCATAACTTCCTTCATGGGAGATACTTTCAAGAATACCTTATCCCCAACCTCAAACTAACTCTTCACCTCATATTTGCATAGGAATTTTTGCGACTTTGGGCAGCCTTGAGCCTATCCCAAATCACCTTCACCTTTTCCATGGCTTGGTGAGCCAAATCTGGGCCAAACATCTCTGCCTTACTGACCTTGAACTACCCAATAGGATATCTACACCTCCGACCATATAAGTCCTCAAACGAATCCATCCCCACGCTAGAGTGGTACCAATTATTGTAAGCAAACTCTATAAGAGGTAGATGCTCAACCCAACTACCATCATAGTCAATCACATACGTACAAAACATATCCTCTAATGTCTGAATAGTTCTCTCTACTTTCACTCCATCTGTAGGTGAAAAGTAGTGCTCAAACTAACCTTAGTCCCCATCCCTTTCGGAAACGACCACCAAAAATGAGACAAAAATTACATATCATGATTAGAGATGATAGAAACATGTACCCCATCTAATTTCACAATCTCTTAAAGGTAAAACCTTGTATAATATTCAGCCAAAAAGTTAGTCCTCACTGGCAAAAAGTGAGTAGACTTTGCCATCCTATCCACGATGACTAATGACTGGTGATTTTACCACTCATTTGCACTCAAATTTCATGCACACTACCAAGTTTTGTATAAATAAATGATACATAATCATGGTTTAATGAACTAATATCCATATTTTTAGGCATAGAGTTGGTGAGATGAAATGATGTGGATTGAAGCTAAAAGAGATCAAGTGGATACAAAAAAGTGCTGCCAAAGACCTGAAGCAGTCATCATCCCCAGTTACCGTAATCGTAATCCAAAGGTCGAGATCGTGGTTAGTCAAGAGGGTCAATAGAACACGATCATGGATCCATGTTGTAGTCGCGTTAGATGCGGTCGTGGACAACCTTATGTGATTACGGGAATGTTGCCCAGGGAAGTTTTGTAATTTCACTTATCTGAATCCCAAATCGTATATAGGTAAAAACCCTTTCTTCTTTGGATAAAACTTACCTCATAGATATTTTTGAATTTGAAACAAGAACCATAATTAGGCATGATTGTAACTAATTTTGGAGACTTAAATTCTTAGTGTTTTTTGAATGATAGATGCTTTGGATATACCTTATGGTATATATTTCCCTACTTTCTTCATGAGTGTCTAAGTAATTTAGTCTTGGGATTCTATTGAACTAAAGTGTAATTATGTGTGGGTATTGTTGTGTTTGTATGATTTTAAGTTGTTAAGTATGGATTTCACTATTGCTTGAGGTTAATAGTTTGAATTTGTGGTTGAAAACTCCAAATCTCCAAATGGGTTTGATGGGTGAAAACCCCAAACTCTAGAAACCTTAATCATTCTTGAAAGTGGGAACCCATATCATCCTTTAAAGAGGTCTATAGGGGAAAAAGGCAATGGTGGACAATTAAGAATATGGTGTACTACTTTTTACAATATTATACATAAGTGTCAATGGAGTGTAAGTCATATCATAGGAATTTTCCTAGAAATAGGGACGTCTAATTGAGGTTTTAGGTGACTATGAATGACATACTCATTAGGTGCTCGAAAGGGCTAATGGGTGACATCTTTGTTATTTTGTTGAAGACTAACCACAAAGACTTCGACCCAGTCTATCTCTAACTTAACAACTAAGATTCATGTTAAACCATCATTAACCCACATGATCTTTACTTATAAGTAGGCATAATCCCAAGATTATCTCCAAACTTGATTTTAAATCAAAAGTGCTATACTAGTGTGTTGTTTGACTAAAGATTGTTATTAACAAACTCCAAAACAACCCCCTCCCCTTAACTTTAAATATTATTTTTATTGTATTTTAGGTATCCCTTTAGTAATTAGAGCACCCATAAAGCTTGAAATTTGGATTTCACTCCTTGTGGATTCAACCCCAGCATGAGTTGGGATATTGAAAACGACCTCCTTACCTCTTTAACATGGGAGTAAGTTGAGCATTATCAAAATGGAGTTGTTGTCGGGGAGTGGAATATAGATTTCACTTGTGTGATGTACTTTTTACTTAGGTATACTCGGGGTGGTGTGATTTACTTTCTTTGTTGTTTTTTATTTTTGTAGGTGATCATAGTGTTAATGCAATAGTGAGTGACAATGCTTGTAACATGGGGCCCTTTGATATTCCTCTCGATAACGAGGGACAACTCAATGATGCAGGCCAAATGAGTGTAATTTGTATCCCACTAACTAATGGGAATGAAGTTTCCATGTAACTAGTGTTATGTTACACATTTTGCATATAAAGGGGCTATATGATGGACAAGCATATAAGGATCCCAATGTTCACTTAAAGAATTTTGTAGAAGTATGTGAATACTTTAATATCACACACATCACTCAATAGTATATTAATCTTCACCTTTTCCTGTTCTTTTTAACGGACGAGGAAGTGTTATAGCTCCATTCACTCTCACTCAGTTCAATCACTACTTGGAATGAGCTTACTATGTTTTTTATTGATCGATACTTCCCACCATCCAAAATGCTCCAAATATTGGGGTAGATCATAAATTTTAGGCAATTGAGCGGGGAACCATTATTTGAAGCATGGGAAAGATTCAATGGAAAATTGGTGAAGTGTCCAAACCACGAGGTCCAGGAAAAGATGCTTATCCAAATCTTCTACCGAGCCTTTAATCCACTTAATAAAATTGAGGTGGACAATGCGGTAGGAGGTTCCCTAGTAAAAGTACACTACTATGTCAAAAAATAATTATTGGGATAGGTGACGAAGTAAAATTAGGGTTAGTATACCCGAGATACTGAAGTTCCCAAAAGATCTCCCTCTATATACCCAATTTGAGCTCTTGACAAAGCATATTATGGGTACACCCACAAAAGTGGTAAAGGTCATAGAATCTAAGGCCTATGAGGATGAAAATAAGGCCAATAAGTTGGATGAGGAGATCCGGTATTTACCAAACTAATTTGGGGGTTCCTGCCCCACCTGTCAAAGGCAAGGTGGGAATTAAGGTTGGATGGACCATGATCATGACAAGGATTAGAGGGATAGAGAGCGTGATTTTGACTTCTTTGTCCCCCCCCCCCCCCACGATCGAGCTAAGAACAAAGAGACAATCTCCATTGACCCCAAAAGGTTCAAGACCGAGGATATTTTGGCCTAAATTTTGAATAGGGTGGAAGGTACGAACAAAATAGTTTATGAATTGAAAGGTGACTTCTCTAAACTCTCTCAAACCATGGTAGCCCACTCCACCTCCATCAAGTAATTGGAGACCCTAAATTAGATAAATCCTTTTGCAACTAAATGCTAAGCCTAGAGGTGGACTCCCTAGTGACACGATTGCTAATCCAAAGGATGACACTCAAGTCCTAAAACTTGTCACTTAGAGTGGGAAGATAATTTATAAGCACTTGAAATATAATTTAAGTAGGAATATGCCTAAGGCTAAGCCAAAGGATTTGTTACCTCAAAATCAAGAAGAAAATGATGACGAAGAAGTGGTTGAGGTTGAAAATCCACTGCGTGAAACAAGGCCTACAATCCAAGTTCCTCTCTCATTCCCTCAATGATTTCAAAGAAAAGAGGAGAGTGAAAAGATAAAAAAAATTCATGTTAAAGATAAGAAATCTATCAATAAATATCCCATTGCTTGAGGCAATCCAAGAGACCCCGGGATATGCTAAGCTAATGAAGAAATTGATGTTGAAAAAGAAGCTTGTCAAAGGTAAAAATGTTAAATTCACCCATGGTTGTAGTGCTATCATGGATAGTACGTTTGTGGAAAATAAAGATGATCCCAAAGCTTTCACAATTCCTTGTACCATTGAAACGTACGTGTTTGCAAAATCCCTATGCGACCTTGGTGCAAGCATCAACTTCATGCCCTTTGTCATCTATAAGAATCTTGGTTTTAATGCCCCTACCCCGACCTCTATGCGACTCTTAATGGAGGACCAGTCTATTAAAAGACCGGTGGGAATTTTATTTGATGTCGTAGTTAAAGTAGATAAGCTTATACTTCCAGCAAACTTTGTGGTCTTGGACTATGATATCATCCTTGGTCATCCATTTTATCCATCGGAAGGGCCATTGTCAACTTAGAAATGAGGGAGATGAAGTTTAGGGTGCAAAAAGATGAGGTCACTTTCAAGGTTTGTAAGACAAAGAAGCAATCTGTGGAGCTTCAAGTTGTTTTCTTGGTGGATCTTGAGATTGAGAAGGTGAAATAAGGCGGTCTTGAGGACCTACCTTGAGAATGAAACAAAAAGGCAGACGTCGTTCCACGACGTTAACTTAGGCACTATGTGGGAGGCAACCCACAAATGCCATAGAAGTGACTCATATCCTTTTTATGGTGTTGTAGCTTAGATTTTGGTTTTGGAATTTCAATAACCAATGCATTTGTGGTACTATAGAGAACATTGGATGATCTTCAAAAAGGAAAAAGTGTGAAATTTTGTATTAAAAACTGAATAGGGAAAAGGCTGTCAATTTGTGAATTGAGCTGAATAGGGGAAAATAGGGGAGCAAAAATGATCTTAGTTATTGTGATTGCGGGACCTTGGTCACAATCTCGATCACATGAGTTCACGTGATCGTGGTCACTTAACCACGACCACGGTTGCTTTAGCTATATGACCAGTTGAATCTCTCATTTTTATTACACTTCCTTTTTAAATCTTACTCTCTTATTGGATGAAATTCTGGCGAAGTTTGTGAGCTCTCCAACAACATCCTTGCATTTCTCTTGCATAAAAAATCCAGTAGGTTCCTTGAATCCATGCTTTGATTTTTTAAAATAGGCCAAAGAATGCATGATGTAGTAAGGGTCTAGGTCATTGATTCTCATGTTTATATGTTTTCATACTTGGTATTTGTGTGGTGTTTAGCTACTAGAGTATGGTGTGTAAAAGTGGTGAAGTCTTGAGTACCAAAAAATATGTGCAAAATGGAGTGTGCATACCAAGTGTTTGATGTATTTCCCAAATGAGTATTCAATAATAGTTTTTGGATTCAAAAGGGCATAAATCGAGCACCTAATAGCCTTGTTCATTGGTCTTAATGTGAATCCATATTGTAGAACATGCTTGTGGTCTAAAAATTTGAAAATGTTGAATATGAGTAGCTGGCAAGAGCTGGTCCTAGTTACCACAATAGCGGGCATTGGACTGCCATTGCATCACTGAGGATACAGTTATGACCGATGATTGCTGTAACCAAGGGTATTTCCTACCATGCCAAAAATCCTGCACTCCAAATTTTTAACCAAACACCACCAAGTGCCCATCCAATGAGCTTTAGTGAACAATATGGTTTAGTTTTTGTATTAAAATGTCATTGATTAACATTATGTGTGCCTAGTGCTTTCCGGAAAAATCTCATGGACAAGTATGATCACATCTGATTTATGGCACCCGAGTACCATAATCACTACTATAGTGATCTTCTAAGAATGAAGATGCTCTAGGAGAGAGGAGTTTTCTTAGATAATGTGCCAATAAAACTTCCGGCATTCCATGACAAGCTTGAAGCCACAGGGTGGTGGTATTTTGCCCTAAACCTAGGCAATGAAAATGAGCAATGGGTTTGGGAATTCTATGCCAACATTAGCACAGTTTCTTTCTTGGATCCATCCAAGATGACTATTAAGATCCTGGGACAAATAGTGCACTTGGGGGAAAAGCAAATAAATGATATTTATGGGATCCCACATGCAGAAATGGGGGAATTCAAAGCAAAGGGTGTAAGTCGGGATGTTCGTTGGAAAAATAATTGTGTCTCAGAAAGGAAGTCTCCTAGACAAAAACAAAAAGCAACATCACCATGAATGACTTCACTTCTAAGTCTCAAATTTGGTTGCATATTATATGTATTCGCGTATTCTCTTGTACCCACATGACAGAAGTCCCAGTTTGCATGTTTAAATAGTTGCTTTCATTTTAGACGGCATTCATTTAGATGTTCATCAGCTCGTAGTCAATGAAATGGACTACTTTAAGGACCAACTTGGTACACATATCTTCTATTCCTTATTGATTTATGAGATTTATGGGAGAGCAAGGGTTGAGGAGTATACTGGAGATACTTGGGTGCTCCTTGTTCCCCCATCTACCCCTTGAGGATTCGAGGGGAGGGAGCACCTGGAAAAGGTGAGAAGCTAAAGATTAGCTTGGGGAAGTCAGCATGTATTGAGCCTAAGTTTCACTAGACATCTACCACCAGTCCTCTTAAGGATATTGGAGTTGATATTACTGTCTTCAGGGAGCTTATGTCTAGTTTTCCCTAGGGATCAAAAGTAGCAGAAAGCTACCATTGCTAAGCTTGATAAACCCTACTCATCTTTGGTGGAATGACATCGATATTTCAAGATTGCACATGAAAAGATGGTCATAAGGGAGAAGAAGTGGGATGAGTTCTTTAAAAAGATGTGGAAGGGGGTAAAGGGCCTATGGAAGGTCCTAAAACCCTAAGATCTACTTCCTTTCTCTTGGGTGGATAGTGATATTTAGGTACGACCGATTGGTCCAATTTTTAGGAGAACGATGATGATGCAGAGTTTGAGAGTGACCGCAACCATTGATGCAGTTTCAGGGAGCACCTTATCTCTTTTATCCTTGATTATTTATATAGTGGGGACACTGCTACCTTTTAAGTTGGAGGTTATTGTATCCATATTCATTTGATTTGGGCCTGTATTATTGATATTTATGCATATTTTTCTGCTCTTTTAGATAATTCTTACTTTTATTTGGGTTGTAATATTTGGGCACTCTAATAGTGCCACATTTGCATGGATTAGTTATTTTATTCCTAGATTATTGTTTTATTTAATTATGGTCACTTGAAGATCTTTTACCTATGATAGTCTAAGTAACGATATTCTTATGGGAAAGTGTCATGTTTGGGTTTTAGTCATAGATGCAGGGGAAGTTTGAGTACTCGTGGTATCAAGGTCACAAATGCAAGGAAAATCTGAGTACCTGTGACATTGTGGAATTTTTGATTTAGGATTGAATTTATTCCCATTGGCGAAGTCTAAGTAGTCATATGGGTGGGTAGACCATATTAAAGCCTCAATATGAGACAGGAGCTTGGGTTGTTTCCATGATTATCAAATTATGCATGGTGTAAATGCAAAACAAACCCCCCCCCCCCCCCCAAAAAAAAATTTGCAAAATTCAAAGGCGTGGATGCATGCAACTTTGTAACAAAATTTTTTCTCTTTTTATGACTTCAAAATTTGACTTAGAAAAATTATTTGTTTCGAGCGGGAGGAACAATCTAACCCTCTCAAGGAGATTCACATGCCATGTATGGGAGATTATTTGTATATATCTCATGTGTACTTGTAACATCTAGAACTTTCCCCATTAGTCTTTCAAGGCTAACTTTTGATTGTATTTGGTTAGTAAAATTATCCTAGGCATTCTTGTGATATTGGAAGCCCACTTTAGCCTAAAAAGACTACCAATGCATAGATATAATCCTTAGTCACCCACTTTGAACCTTTGGACTTTTCTTTGGGAAACACATTGCAAGCCGTGAAACTTCTATTATACCTCTCTTGAACCCTATCCTCCTTGAATTTAGAATGTGATTTAAAGCTAAAATCCTACATTGGGGGTGTTAAAAGTTGAAAGAGGTGTCATTGGGCCACGAAGTCATAAGAAAGTGCCGACATGCTTAAGCAAATAAAGCAAAATAATTAGAAGAAAGAAAGGATCCAACAAAGGAAAGAAATGCATGAATTATACAACAAAAAAGGAGAAAGAGAAAAGTGTAAATAAAGTGGGAAAACCAAGAAAGGAAATGTAGGCACAATAGTGAAAGAAAAGAAGAGGCCTAATATCAAAATATAAAAGAGTGTGTTGTAGAAGTTCAAGGAGGGTTTAGCCTTATTGTCCTAAAATAAATATCCTACCCTAACCTAAACCTACATTACAATCTCAAAAAGTCCTTCATAATTCCCAACCAAATATGATCATTGTAGTGGCGATTAAAAATAGGGACAAGACTATAGCATGGTACTTGTTAGCATTGATAGTTCTTGATAGCGAGAGAGAATGTTTTCATTTAAATTCCTTATTGCATGGTTGATAGCTAGATGTCTAAATTCTTCTTTCTCGTGAGAAGGCATGTGATCAAGTTGAGGTGGGTGATTTTTTCACCTTCCGAACAATGAGGCATAGGAAGTATAATGTGGTTAAGGTAAAGAAGTGAGTCATTTCTAGGGTATTAGTAGTTGTCAAATGGTTACTCCTTAAAGCCTATTGAGTCTTTCAATATTTCATTTTATGTTGAGGGTTGTAGTCAAAATCATTTTTCCCAAGTGTGAAGTGCTTCTGTGGTAGTAATGAATTTATAGTCATCATGATCATTGGGTTATAGAATATGGGCATACATGTGAAATTTTCTTATGATAAGGGGTGGTGTTGCTTGAGGACAAGTAACGTTTTAAGTTGGGGGTGTTGATGAGTGATGATTTTACGACTCATTTGCACTCAACTTTCACACAAACTACCAAGTTTTGTATAAATAAATGAGAAATAATCATGATTTTTTCACTAATATCCATATTTTTTAGGCATAGAGTTGGTGAGGTACAAAGATGTGGATTGAAGCTAAAAGAGATCAAGTGGAAGAAAAGAAATACAGTTGGAGACCTAGAGCAGTCATCAGCCCCAGTTACTGCGATTGCAGGCTAAAGGATGCGATCGCGGTCTGTCAAGATGGTCAATAGAACATGATCGCAAAACCATACCACGGCCACATTGGACGCGATCGCGGACAACCTCATGTGATTGCAGCTAAGCGGGAATGTTGCGTAGGGCAGTTTTGTAATTTCACTTGGCTGAATCCCAAATCTTATATAGGCAAAAACCTTTTCTTCTTTGAGTATGGCTTACCCCATAGACACTTTTGAATTTAAAGCACGAACCCTAATTGGGCAAGATTGTAACTTGTTTTGGAGACTTAAATTCATAGTGTTTTGTGAAGAATGGATGCTTTGGCTAATCCATATGGTATATATTTCTCTACTTTCTTCTTGAGTAACAAAGTAATTTAGTCTTGGGATTATGTTGAACTAAAGTGTAATTGTGTATGGGTGTTGTTGTGTTCGTATGATTTTTAGTTGTTAAGTATGGATTCCACCATTGCTTGAGTTTAATAGGTTGAATTTGTGGGTGAAAACCCCAAATCTCCTAATGGTTTTAATGGGTGAAAACCCCAAACTCTAGAAACCCTTTATCATCCTTGAAAGAGGGATGAAAGTGAACATATGGAAACCTATAGCATCCTTGAAAGAGAGCTATAGTGGGAAAAGGAAATTGTGGACAATTAGGAATGTGGTTTGCTAACTTTTACAATCTTAAACATAAGTGTAAATGGAGTGTAAGTCATATCATAGGCATTTTCCTAAAAATAGTGTAACAACCTAAAAATTTAATGAATTATGTGAAATTTGTGTTTTTGTGTGATTTGAGTGTTTTAACCCTCTTGTAGTTGCATTATGGTATTTCTGGGTTGTGAGAGTGATTGATATGTTTTCCAATGCACTTTGGTATCATTTATACAATATTGTGGTTTTTGATGGATTCGAGAGCCTTAATTTAGATTTACGAGGATATCTTTTGATCCGTATGATGGATGGTCAAACGGATTGCTCCAACAGCTTCGAAATATAAATCTTAGGCTAGGTAGACCTTTGGTTTGGGTTCTGTTCACCCGAGCTCATTTCAACCTATTGATCGGAAAGTTAGAAAAATTGAAAATATGGGTGTGGGACCCACATTTGATCCAAATGATCTGAGATGGAAAATCTGAATTCCCCAGCAGATCCAAAATGTTGAATTTAGGTTGTTAGCATGTTTGGCATGATTTTACGCTTTTATATCTCATTTCGACCCTCAATTTGGAAAATTGTGATTTCGGGTTTCGAGGGTGAACTTTGGTAAAACTATATATTTTTTTCAAAATCTAATATCTCCATCGCATACATCGAATTTAATATGGTTGAATAGTTCGTTTGCCTATATCGGACTCTGAATAAATTTTGAATACCCTATCAACGTGTGAGTTGGACTTTAAAAAAAATCTACTAGTGCAGATTTTCTGCTATATATATAGCAAATTTTTTTCGTTTTGGACTATTTTGCTCATTTTTCATCTTGCCTGTTCAGATTTAAATCTCAAAATAGTGTGGGATCTTAAAAGTGAAGCTTGTGGGAGCTTGGGAAGCTAGATTAACACCTATTTCTTGATTTTATTACGGATTTAAGGTAAGAATTCACCTTTTTCTTAGTAATTTCTTGATTAATTTCTCTAAACCTCAAAAATCTTAGGTCATAATTTTAAATTCAAATTTCACTCTTTTTCACTTGAATAATGTTTTTATCTCATAATTACTAATTTTTCATCAATTTAACCTTCAAAACAACTCTGATTCTTGATTTTAACTCGTATTTCAAAGATTTTACCCGATAAAGCTCAAAAAATGGTTTTTATTTGATTTGAACCTCATTATTAACTCAATTTAACTTAGGTGTTTAGCTGAATATGGGGAACATATTTTTGAAGTAAAGTTCTGATTTTGCCCTTCTTTTTTGAAAACCCATTTTGGGGGTCTGTGTTGACCCCAAACTAAAAGTAGTCAATATGGGTGTCGTTGATTTTATTTTGATGCATAGATTTCAAATTTGATATTTTTAGTGGAGTTTGGGGTTGTTCGTAGAATGTAAAGTCATGGGTTTGAAGTGTAGTGGACCGGTTTTTGCTTTGGAGGTAGGTTATGGATTAACTCTTTTAGACTGGGCTAGGTAGTAAATGATGATACAAAATGCATATTAAGGGTGGGAACTAATCATGAAAAATGGTTATTTATGTGTCATACCCGTGTGGGGGCCTATATATGATGTAATGGTTTAAATTGAGTTATTATGTGATATGTGTGACCGTGTGGGGTCCTATGTGATATTAATAGTCTTGAATACATGTGAATAATTGTATTGTGTTGTTAAGATGCATAACATAGTACCATTGGTGTATTGTGATTATATTCATACTCTACTTGGCATATGAGACATGTGAAAATTCACGGATGAAACTGAAATAATGAGTGAATATTGGCTCGCATGGATGTGAAAATATATTATTGTGGTTGGTTGTGAAAATACTCATTATGATTGGTTGTGAGTATTACATCCTCATATCATAATCATTCACGAAACATTGGTACCACCGTGGAAACATCTGAGAAACACTTTTTAAAACCCTCCCCGAAGGATGTGCCGGGGAGGAAATATTGTAAAAAGTTATAAAACCCTTTTTGAGGGATATGCTGGAAAAGAGATATAAGATATGTGGATTGTATACAGGTTGACGAACCCCCCATGAGTCCTACGTCGGAAAGCTTTAGCTCCTTATATGTGTATGAGGATTGTCCGATGATCTCGTGCATCATCATCATCATCATTATCATATACATTGCACTTATTTTATTATATTTTTATTGTGTTGTATTGTTGTATTGCCATTTAGAATTGTCATCTATGTAATTGTCTTATCTTCTTTTACTTGTATTTGATGATCTTGTATAGTTTTATGTTCCCCCTTGTTCAACATATATGTGATATAATGCATGCTCATGCTCTATCTTGGTGTGTACGTGATATATTAGAACTGTTAATGCAAGCGGTGTGGGCTATCGTTATGGGACATTTTCTTATTGCTGGTGACGTTTCCTTAGTGTATATTTTGAATACTTAATTTACTACTTTTCTTGGTCGGACTATGATACCTACTAATTATAAGTGGACTGTACTCATGCCTACTTCACCCTTTCGGTGCAGGTCCTTGCTCGAGTACGCCCAAGCTTTCTTGACTCGGGCGATTGTTGGAGCTTTCAAGGTAGCAGTTTGACATTCATACATTCGAAGTTAACCTTTATCTTCCTACAATAGTTATATCTTTATTAGTATTAGGAGGCAGATATAATTCTTTTGTGGTTATTTTATCAATGTATTTCACTTTGTATTGTATTAGTAGTTCTTACCTTATTGACACCTGGTTTTAGGCATGATTGGTATTTTGGATAAGTTCTTTCCGCGTCCTTATGATCACTTATATGGTTCGGCTTCGTTCTAGAAGTCTTACCTTGAGATATTTTTGTTTTTTTATCTTTTTGTATTGGTTTGGTTGATAGGCTTACTTGTCAAGGTACGCCGCAACAAGTTCCATCATGACCTTTATTTTTTGGTCGTGACAAATAGGGATGTCTAATTGATGTTTTGGGTGACTATGAATAACACACTCGTTAGGTGCTCGAAAGAGCCAATGGGTGACATCTTTGTGGTTTTTTTTGAAAGACTAACCACAAAGAACTTCGACCTAGCCTATATCTCATGTAATACCTAAGATTCATGTTAAACCATCATTAACCTACATGCTCTTTACTTATAGGTAGGCTTAATCCCTAGATTATCTCCAAACTTGATTTTAAATCAAAAGTGCTATACTAGTGTGTTCTTTGACTAAAAATTGTTATTAACTAACTCCAAACAACCCCTCCCTCTATTTTACTTTAAATGTTGTTTTCGTTTCATTCTGGGTATCTTTTTAGTAATTAGAGCACCCATAGGACTTGAAATTTGTTCAATCCTTGTGGATTCGACCCCAATCCGAGTTGGGATATTGACAACGGCCTCCTTAAACCTTTAACATGGGAGTAAGTTGAGTGTTATCAATGACCCAAACCAAATCAAATTTGTTTCAAGACCGAGGAAGACCGGTAACGAAATCCATGTTAATCAGTTCCTACTTCCACTTTGGCAACTCAAATTCTTGATACAATCCTCCGAGCCTCATGTTCTCAACTCTTACTTGTTGACACACCATACACTTGTCCATAAAATTAGCCACATCCCTCTTCATACCATTCCAACAATACATCTCCTTGGAGTCATGATAAATTTTCATCGAACTAGGATGAACAAGATAGCGCAACTCATATGTCTCAGCCAAGATCCCCTCATGCAAACCATTCACTTATGGAATTCATAACCTCCCTTGGTACTGCAAAGTACCGTCACCATAATTCTCAAAAGCCATCACCTTCTGCCTACCAACATCACCCTTGATCCTCAACAAGATAGGATCTAACATCTGCGTCTCCTTGATTTAAGCACTTAGAGATGACTGTGCTACTTTCTAAATGAACACTCCACAATTCTCATCGTCCATGAGATGAACTACCAGGTTATCCAAACGGTGAATGTCCTTCACCAAATTCCACTTTTTGTTATCCATACGAGCTAGAATCCCCAAGGATAACTTGCTAAGAGCATCAGCAACCATGTTAGCTTTACATGGATGGTAGTGAAGACTCGTGTCATAGTCCTTGAGAGGCTCAATCCACCTCATCTGCTTGAGATTAAGTTCTTTCTGAGTGAACACATACTACAAGCTCTTATGATCCGAGAAGATATCTATGTGCCCTCCACACAAATAGTGCCACCAAATTTTCTGCACAAATACCATAACTAACAACTCCAAATCATGAGTGGGATAATTTCTCTCTAACACCTTTAACTGCCTAGAAGCATAAGCTATCACCTTACCATGCTGCATCAGAGCACAACCAAGTCCCACACGGGATGTATCACAGTAAATCACAAGCCCATCCGTGCCTTCAGGCAAAGTAAAAAAATGGAGCCGAAATTAGTTTATCCTTCAACTTCTCAAAAATACCCTCACAAGCATCAAACCAGTAGAACTTTACCTTTTTCTGAGTCAACTTAGTCAACGAGGTTGCTATAGAAAAAAATCTCTTCGTGAACCTCCTATAACAACCCACTAAACCTAAAAAGATCTGAATATTGCTTGGAGTCATGGGTCTAGGACACTTCCTAACCACTGTAACCTTTTGTGGATCCACCATGATCCCTTCACTAGAAATAATATAACCTAAAAAAGTGACAGTGTTCAACCAGAATTCACATCTCGAAAACTTAATATACAACTATTGCTCTTTCAAAGCCTGCAAAACAACATCTAGGTGATTGACATGGTCCACCTCACTCTTAGAGTACACCAGAATATCGTCTATGAATACAATGATGAATAAATCCAGAAACTGATGGAAGACCCTATTCATCACATCCATAAATGTCGTTGGGGAATTAGTCAACCCAAAATACATGAACAAAATCTCAAAGTGACCATACCAAGTACGAAAGACAGTCTTAGAGATATCCACCTTCCTAATCTTATGCTGATGATACCCATATAGAAGGTCAATCTTGGAGAAAAAATTAGCATCCTGTAACTGATCAAACAAATCATTTATCCTTGGAAGAGAATACTTGTTGTGTACTGTCACCTTATTCAAATGCCTATTTTCAATGCACATCCAAAGGGAACCATCCTTCTTATGCACGAATAACACTGGTGCGACCCACAAAGACACACTAGGTCAAATGAATCCCATATCTAAAAGATCCTTTAATTGATCCTTAAGATCTTTCAACTCAGCCGGAGCCATTCTATATGGAGGAATAAAAATTAGACAGTATCTAAAACAAGAACAGTTCCAAACTCAATCTCCCTATCCGGAGGAACACCAAGAAGGTCATCACGGAAAACCTCAGGAAATTCTTTCATCATTAGAATAGAATGCAAAGAAGGACTCTCTGAGTTAGAATCTTTAACCTGGACTAAGTGATAGAGACACCCCTTGGAGATCAATCTCCGATCTCTAAGATATGATATGAACTTCCCTTTAAGAGCTAAGGAACCACCCTCCCACTCAATGACTGACTCATTAGGAAACTTAAAGACAACTTTACGGGTCCGACAATCTAGAGATACATAGCACGAGTGCAACTAATCCATCCCCAATATGATATCAAAATAAACCATGTCTAATTCAAATAGATCCACCAAAGTCTCTTTAGTATCACCAGATACCACTTACCCCCTATGAACTCTTTTAAAAACCATAGAGTCACCTACCAAGGTAGAAATAGAAAAAGGGTCCGAAATAACCTAGGGACCAAAACAAAAATGCACAGCCACAAATAGGGTAACATAAGAGAGAGTGGACCCCAGATTAAGTAAATAATACACATCAAGAGAAAAGAATTGCAACCTACCAGTCACGACATCAGGCGATGCCTCAAACTCCTATTGGGTAATGAGGGCATAAAAATAGTTTTGACTAGTGTCGGAACTAGATAGTCCACCTTTTAGTGCTGAAGATAAAGATGAAGAAACTGGAACCCTGTTTGCCCCAAAGGCAACCTTATCAACAGGACTGTTCCTAAGCATATAGCCTAACTGACCACTGTTAAAGCACTTATCCCTTCCCTCATCATAGAAACCCTTATGCAAACAACCACAAAATCTAAATAGAGGATATGACAAAGCTAAGTGATCCCCACTAGCCTGAGATTGGGAACCCTGTGCCCTAAAATAATTGCCACCTTGGAAACACCTATCACCCGATAACTTTGGGTAGGGAGCACTAGCCGTCAAATAAGACCCAGAATTTCCCCACTTTTTCTTGGGACACTTACCACCATCCCTGTCACTCTGATATTGTCCACCACCTTGCTCAAAGAACCTAAACTTCTTTCCTTGCCTCTCACTTAACTCAACCTTTTTTTTCTTCCTCTACCTACTACATACAACTAACCAACCTAAAGATATCCATGCCCTTGATTAATAAGGCAACCTTACTTTCAAGGATCAACTCACAAGGCAGTCTTGAAGAAAACTTTCTAATCCAAGCCCTCATATCAGAAACCATTTTCGGAGAATACTGGGACAACTACTGAAACTTCAAGGCATACTCCTTGACTGATATCTTACCCTACCTCAGATTAACAAACTCTTTTGCCTTAACCTCCATCAACTCCTAAGAAAAGAAGCGGTCCAAAAAATTATTGGAGAAATCCTCCTACAGATATGACTCATCACCAACACCTCTTACCCGATCCCACTCCTCGCACTATTGGTATGCCACATCCTTCAGCTGATAGGTAACAAACTCTACCCCTTTCACATTTGTGGCATGCATAACCCTAAAAGTCTTTTTTGTCTCATCTCAAAAACACTTAAGATCCTTATCTACCTTGACACCAGTAAACACGGAGGGTTTAACCTTATGAATTTTCCAACCCTTGTGGCCTTAGAAGATAGAGAAGCAAATGCACAACACTCAGCCTAAAAACAACCAACTGAGCAATCATATAAATAGGGAACGGTATAGGTCCCTCTTTTTGGGGTTAAAGACAAGAACATGAGTACTATTATTTTGGATTAGTTTTTCTTATCATTATTGGTTGTTTGTTTATTCTTGTTTTAATTATTTTATGGATTGATCACTCATAAAATACATATATTGTCAACCTTTTGATCTCGGGAGAGGAAATAGGGAGATAGAACATGGGACTAAACAGAGTTTGGGTTTTTATTCTTTTATAAAATAAAGAATTGAACTTAGCACCTAGGACAGAGATGTACTTAGATGCCGTACTTGATTCAAACATAGGATGATAGCTTTAAAACACTTAATTAGATTATTACATTATCTCTCAATAATGTAGTTGTAATGTCCAAATTAGGTAAACGGTTAGAGATCCGAAAACCATGATCATGCAACTAACCCTATGAATCAACAACCAAGTTAAACAAGTTAACGAATAAAGTTCACCAACATAGTATGATTGTTCGAAGTTCTTTAACCATGGGTTTTACTCCATTGATTATCCCAAGACTTTTATTTTTACGCACTATTTATTTTATTTTTAGTTTATAATTATTCAACACTCTTTTTGGTTACTTGATGTTAATTATTAAACTTGAATTAGGTAGTTGTCGACACAAGGCCCTGTGGAATCGATATTCAGATTTCTTGAAGGACACTATATTACTTGGTAAACCATATACACTTGCGCGTGTGCTTTGGCGCTATCAAGTTTTTGGCACCGTTGTCAGGGACTTATAAATAGGCAACTATCTTATTTTAGTTTTTCCATATTTAGATTTACATAGTTTAGATTTTTTATAAGTTTCTTTTATTTCTCTTTTTATCACACTTCTTTATATAACATCCTGGGATAGATGGTTTGCGAGTAATGATGATTCTATATGGTGTATGGTTTGTGGCACTAGTGGTTATTCTGAAGATATATGTGTTGTCAACCCCGATTCAGTAATGTTTGTGGGCTATGATCAAATACAATACTATGTGAACACCTACAATCAGTAATATCCACCGCAAGTTCAGAATTACCAAACCCCATTTAAAATAAGCAATTTGAAAGAGATGCTGAAATAATTTTTAGCTGATCAAGCATAATTGCCAGTAGATATAAAGAGTTATGGGGCCAGTTTAGAGCATCAGCAAATTATCATGAGGAACTTGGGATGTAGATAGGGTAAGTACAATAGGTACATAATACCAGACCTCATGGTGATTTTCCAAGTGTCAGTGGACAAGTAATTGCAAACACTTTGAGAAATATTACAGATCTCAATGAAAAAACTCAAAAGACAAGTAAGGAGGTAGATACAGAGTTGACTTCCTAACCTATTGATGACAAAATTGCTGACAATTCGAGGAAGTCTGAGAACTAAAAAACTGAAATTGTTGAACAAGTTAAGGAGATACTACCATAACCATATCAATCACAGCCACTTGACTATCATCTTTCTTTTGAAACTAAAATTGAGAAGGTGAATATAAGTAAAGGTGTTATGGACTGTGTAAATTTTGAAGTGGGATTGGTTGGGCCTCACTCAGAGCACTTTTCTACATTATGTTTAGATGATATCTTGTATGTGGAATCGTTTAAAATAGTGAAAGAGTAAGAAGATGAGGAACAAGAATCCTATGTTGTTGATTTTACACCGGACAAGCAATATAAAAATATGCCTCACTTTAAGGCCGAGTGGTTTACCATGAACATTCCATTACTCAGTTCCTTAATCATTGTACCACGTCTCTATGATTGAGGTAAAAAGATGGATGTGATGTTGGGGGTGAAATTCATATCCTCAAGGTGGAGGAAAACGTTTATTGGGTCGTGCAACACTAAATTAGGCGCTTCTTAGGAGGTAAACCAAGTAAAGTTAAGTAGTTATGCTTTATTTTTTAGTTTTTAGTTTATTTTCCTTCACGTAGTTTTTATTTTTGTTGAGTCATAGGTCGATGGGAAGTCTGAATAACAAAAATTTGAGCTAAGAAGCATGGAAAAAATGAGTGTGGGATTTCACAGACCTCCTTTATACAAAATGATGATTTTAGCTAGGCCTAAAGGCCTCTGGGAGTATTTCTATCTCTTACTTTAAAAGTTCACTTTTGGTAAAAAGTTGGTTTTTAAGTGTGGGGTGGGGAAATTCTTAATTTTTGGCTAAATTTAATTTTTTTTAAGGACGAGAATAAGTGAGATACCCTTGTTGATGTATTTTTGATTACATGATGCAAGTGTTTTGATTGTTTAAGCATGTTGATTGTGCGAATAACTATTTTTGAGACTCTTAGGTTCATGATTATGATTCTTGTACTTGTTGGCTTAAATTTAAATTCATGCTATTGTTTAGTTAAGAGTCTATGATGATCGTATGTGAGTCGAACATGTGCCATGTGTGATTTGAGGGATTTTATATATTCGTTATTGTATGTGATGTCTAGAGCTAGCCTAGTGTGTATGTAAAGTTAAATAAAGAGTGTGATTTTAGTAGATGATATAGGCATTTCTTTGATAGCCTTATTTTATACCTTCAATTTGACCCTACCCCTTGTGCTTAATCTTAGTTAGCCTCGTTGAGCCTTTAGCTTTTTCTTTGGTAGCCTCATATGTAGCCTAGTCCTCTTCTTTGATAGACCATAATTTGATCCAAAAAGCTCCAAAGTTCTTTAATGAAAAATTGAATTTGTAAAGAGTTTGAGAAATTAAAGAGGTGATGGGTGAATTGATTCCCTAAGGTAGTTGTTATTGGTGTTGATAATTGATACGTAGTTGATGGGTGTGATAAAAATTATGCTAGAAAAATTATCATGGTTGTGAAAAAGAAAAAATTTGATTCATAAATGTTCACACCTTCCGTATTAGTAGCCTACATTACCCAAAATATCTTTTCCATCTCATCCAAGAAAGCCTGAGGATCCTCCTCCAACTTCACACCAGTAAAAGTAGGAGGATTCAGTTTCATAAATTGACCAACCCTTGTGGCCTCAGCAAACAAGACACCAGAAGTATCCTTCTCAGATTGAGTAGCAACCAATGTAGCAATAACATAAATAGATCAATGAAATTCTACATTAGTCACCTTACCTTGAGGAGAGCTAATACCAATGGAAGGAACTTTAGAACTATCAGGAATAGGACCATGAAATTGAAGATGAACTCCAAACGTAGGACATACCCCATCAACATTGTCCCCAAATAGGACTGAATAGTTACCTTGTGTTCCATATCTAGGAAGCATGATCTAAAAAGTGAACAACAAATGATTAGAAAAGGATTCCAGGACTTAGACTCCATCTTGAAAATAGAATACCAAGAAAGTGAAGCATTCCTAAATGCCTTGTAGGCTCTGTATTATGAGTGTGACATGCTACACACCCCTAAAAGAGACTCTACTAGACACGGTTTTATGTACTCCCAATTGACCATAAACCTACGCTCTGATACCCACTTAATACGAACTAGACCTCGGGCTATATCATAATAGGCATCTCAAGTTCAACCGGGACTGGAGATATCCCCCGTTACCTAACCCAACCTACAACTGCCTGCCTTGAGTTGGTTGAATTCCAAACATATAACAAGATAGCATTATTGTTCATATCAAGACTCTGGGATAGGATCACAGCCGTGATCAACCCAACTGAGTCCAACTATCATAATAAACCAAACTAAACCAATTACCAAATCAAAGGCCATAAACCATCCATGGGCTATATGGGTTTAGGTCCCCTTACTGAAAGGGACCCAGTGCATGTAGCCACAAGGCCAGAAAAGTATCTCATTGGGATAACTAGTATGTCCCCTAAAATAAAGTGTGATACACGCACACGATCACTAAGATCAAACCTCATATAGACAAATTTGAGTTTCTAATTTCGGTCCCCAGGGACCTTTACCTTCTACGTCTTAGCTATACCTCCCCTTTTAATGCCCAATTAAAACCATTTTCCAAATAACCAATCATTATCCAATTATTAATCAAGTCAATTGATATTGGTATCGTCATACCAACCCTTACTTATAAGTATCGTCTATAGCCAACAATTTATGGGTTTAAAGGGACTTTTAATTACCTTTTCCATTATTATATTAAACCTCTTAGGGAATCCATGTATCCTACAAGCATAACCATTTATCCATTTACCATTCCAAACCATTTAAAACATCCATAATTCCTTTACCAAGTTTGAAAACAAGCAAGAGTTTCATTAAAAGTGAACAATGCTATGAACATATCTTTATATGCATTTTGTCAAACACATTGGGGGCATAATACAACCAAAACCAATTCCAATTACCCTAAAACCATTAACATTTAATCCAATTATCCAAAACCACTATTGATGCATAGAAAAGCATAATTAAACCACAAAAAACCAATACCAATTATTTATAACCAAAACCCTAATTCATAATTGAAAACCCAAAATCATACAATCATAAAACAATGAAAACATCATGTAAAACCATGCTTTAGTTAGAATTAAAAATTAGGGAAGAGATAAATGCCTTAAATGAGAAGTATACAGAAATAAATCACCAACACAAGCCACGAATTAAGCCCTTAGAATAAAACCCTAGCTTTCTTGACCAAAAACTCTTGAGAGAATTTTAGAGTATTTAGAAAGAGTTTCTAAGTATTAATGAATAAAATATTAGGGTAAACTAACTTTTCAAATGCCCTATATGTCATGGGACTTGATTAGGATAAGTGGGGAAATGTCCAGATTGCCCTCAGTTAAATCCCTTAAAAATCCCATTACAGGGGTACGACTGACCCTCACGAGTCGTATCATCCTATATGAGTAGTACTAACTACTCATATCCCAAACCTAAACCCTTGGACCAACACTTTCTATTATATGACTAATCCAACCCAAGTCATATTGACAACATACGATTTATAACCTTCACCCATATCCTTGGCAAGATAGAATCATATAAGGTTTGAACACTGTTTCCTATACGAGTCCTAAGTATGACTCGTACCCTGACTTACGGCTTTAGGTGAGCTACTCATACTTAGATCCAACCTAAGTAAGACAGTTTTAAACTAAGTTAAGGAACCAAACTATCTGTATCCATCAATACGACTCGCACCCCTAAGTCGTACCCATTCAAGTAACCAAAATAGATCCCACCAACCAACACTGGTCAGTATATGACTTACCCATATGAACTGAACTTGAGTTTACAACTCATTTACTTCAGTCGTATCCCGCCCAGAAACCAAAAATTGAGGAAATCTTCTAAGGTCATAATCTAAGGTGTTTCAATAATGCACAATATCTTTAGAAAGACTAATAACACTAATGTTATTGCACATTATGGGAATAAATTTAAAATATAAGTTAAAATCAAGTAGTTGATGCACAATCCAAAAAATTTATGTACAACAATTCCTAATAGCTATGTATTCAGCTTTAGTTGTTGAAAGTTCAACTAAAGTTTTCTTCTTGTTGTGCCATGAAATCAGGGTATCACCAAGAACTTGACAAGTTCCATTAGTGCTTTTTCTATCATATTTATCACCTGCAAAGTCAGTGTCTGAATATCTAATAAAATCAAAGTGGGAAGAAAAAGGGTACCATAGTCTAATGTCTTGAGTTCCTATAAGGTATCGGATAATTTTTTTAACGGCAAATAGATGAGACTCTTTGGGAATCTACTTGAACCTGGCATACTTACATATGCTAAACATGATATCTAGTTGACTGGTAGTCAAGTTGAGTGGTGATCCTATCATTCCCCTGTATATTTTCTCATTAACATTCTTACCAGACAGGTCCGAATCAAGGCTTTTGGATGGATTTATTGGAGTTTCCTTTTTCCATATCAAATTTTTAATAAGTTCCTTCGTGTACTTAGCTTGACTTATGAAAGTACCTTTGTGAGTTTGTTTGATTTGTAGGCCTAAAAAGAATGTGAGCTCACTCATGAGGCTCATTTAGAATTCTTCTTATTGAGAATAGCCTTGAGACATAAGTCTGTCTTTATTTTTGATCACCTTACTTTCTTCATTTAATTTGTTTATGTAGACCCATCTAGTTCCAATTACTAAGCATTTTCTTGGTCTTTCAACCAAAGTCTAGACCTGATTTCATTCAAACTAGTCTAATTCTTCCTTGATAGCTTTAGCCCATGAGTCATATTTGAGGGCCTCATTGGTTTTCTTTGGTTTGATTTGAGATACAAGAGAGATAGACGCTTACTTTCTTAATGATTCTCTTGTTTGCACACTATATTCTGGATCTCCGATGATGATTTTATTTGGATTAATAACATTGTGTTTTCACTTTCTTAGAATACATGGTTTCACTTCTTTTGTTGTGAATGTCAACTCCAGAGGGGGTATAGTCTACTTGTCTTGTAATGTCTCAGAGATTTTCCTATCATTTTCTCTAAATTTTGGATTACTTACCTGTTCTTCATCAACACTTAAACTCATACGGGATTATTAGATTCATCAAATACAATATGCATCGATTCTTCAACATATAAGGTTCTTTTATTATAAGATCAATAAGCATGACTAATGGGAGAATATCCAAGAAAAATACTTTCATCACTTCATGGATCAAATTTTCCCAAGTTATTCTTACCATTGTTGTGGATAAAGCATTTACATCAAAAGGGATGAAAGTAGCTGATGTTAGGATTCTTTTCTCTCAAGAATTCATAAGGCATCTTTTTTAGAATAGGTTTGATTAGGAATCTATTGATTATGTGACATGTTGTGTTACTGGTTCTTCCCAAAAGTGATCTGGGAGATTATATTCTAACAACATGGTCCTAGCAGCTTCCTGAAGGGACCTATTCTTTCTTTTTACCACCCCATTTTGCTTTAGATACCATGGTGATGAAAAGTGCTAATAATATCCATCCTGAGCACAGTATTCCTCAAATGCCTTATTTTTGAATTCTCCTCTGTGATCATAGTAAACATATGTGATAAAGTGTACAGCTTCTCTTTGTACTTTTCAAAGCTTGTGAAAGCCTCATGTTTATGAGAAATAAACATTACCCAAGTAAAACGTGAGTAGTCATCAACTAAAACAAAAACATATATCTTTTCACCAGTGCTTGCGGTCTTGGTGGAGCCAAATAGATCCATGTGGATTTTTTGAAGAGGTTTGATAGTAGAGATAATGTCTTTGAATTTGAATGATGTCTAAGTCTATTTACCCAATTGACAATCATCACAGATGTGATCTTTTTCAAACTTGAGTTTCGGTAGACCTTTCCCCAGTTTTAGTTTTGTGCCAAAACAAAACATCATTGGTTTGAACAGTAAAGCGAGTTAAGGTAGCAAAGTCAGGATTAGTTAAAACATATATATTATCAATGTATTCATCAATAAGAGGAATGTCTTTTTTGTCATGTTTGATGGAGCAACTTTCATCTTTGAAGGAGAATCCAAATCCAGTGTCACATAGTTGACTGATGTTGAGCAAGTTATGCTTGAGCCCGTCTACTAAATACACTTCAGTAAACTTACATCAGGAGTAAGAATCATTGACCCAACTCCGATGACATTGTCTCTAGCATTTCATTGAATTGGACTGGTCTTTCACCTATATTTTTTAAGGAAGAAAAGTTTTCCTTTTTTCCGGTCATATGTCTGGAACATCTGCTATCAATGACCCACACTCCTTTATTATAGCTCTTGTGGACCAGTTCTTGCAAAATAAGGGAATTAATTTTGTTTAGGTACCCAAGTGGTCTTGGATCCTTGCAGGTTAGATGTGCTTTCTTTGGGATCCAAACCCACACACTTTAGGATTATACCCGCAGCTGTAGGTTTATGCCCTCTTTATCCACAGATAAAATAGAGATGTCTTCGAGAGAAGAAAGAGGTCTTGGCTGATTTAAACGATTCTAATGTAGAACTTGAATAGTTTTTAAATGAGTTTTATCTCATGAAGCTACGACTTGGTGATCTCTTAATACTGTTTAATTTTATTTTTACATCATCAAGATCTTCATAAAGTAAGTCAATTTCAATTTGACATGCTTTAATTTCTATTTGATAATTTCTTTATTCCTCTTCGAGTTTTCATTTTAATCGATCTTAGCAACCCTTTGTCTCTTGAGCGAGTATGCTATATTTATCTATAACCTTTTGAATCTCATCAATTATCATACCCAAATCACATTTAAGAATATTTCAATTATGACAATCGTTTAGTCTTACCTCACTAGATTCACCTGTTTCCATGATGCACATATTTATGGCTTTTATTTCTTCTTTGATTCATCTTCATCACTCCAGGCTCCAAAGTTTTGATTCTTTCTGGGTGTTCTTCTTCATAGTTTTGGACAGTTTTGTTTGAAGTGACCAGGCTTTACACAGTGATAACAATGGTCATCGTTTCTAGTGGAGCCATTATTTTTGTCTCCTTAGGATATTTGTTATCTCTATCTCATGATCTTCCTTACTCCATGGTTAATGAGGTCCATTCCTTTATTATTTTCATCTTTTAGAATGTCCTCTTCTTCAGTTAGACCAACATTGAAGGCTACTGGTTTATTTTTTTCTTTCTTGTGATACCTGTCGAAATAATTTCATTCATATGAAATAAGGTTACCTCGTAGTTTGTCATATTTCATATTGTAAAGATCTCCATCTTTCAAAAGGGGATCCTTAGTTTCCTAAATTTTTGGGAGACTTTGGACCATTTCTGGACTTGTAAGGTCATATGTCATGTTGTGAAGATCTCCATCTTCTAGAATGAAAGCCTTGTTTTCCCAATTTGTGGGAGACTTCGAACTAGCTTCTGTACTTGCAGGCTATATGGATAGATCATCCCCAGTGATTTCAGTTCACATATAAACTTACTGAATCTGGAAAATATTGTTTCAATGTTCTCATTCACTTCCATTTTGAATAGCTCGTATTCATTTACTAGAGTAGCAATTTTTGACTTTTTGACTTTGTTGGTTACTTTCTCAAATTTGTCCCACATTTCTTTTACAGTCTCGTAAGTTAATATTTTTTCATATTCTTCTCCACTAATTGCACAAATAAGTAAACTTATAGCACATGCGTTAGTTTAGATTACCACTTGTTGTTCTTTAGTGAAACTTTCAAGGTCTTTCATGTCAGTACGACTCAATTCTTTGTCTTTTTCTTTTTACTTATATTTGAGTCCTGGAATTAATTTTGGTCCCTTCTTGATGACCACCCAGTCTTGGAAGTTGTTAAATTGGACAAAGATTCTGAACCTATTATTCCAGTAGGAGTGGTGTTGTCCATTAAATTATGGTAGTATCATGGAGGAGTGACCATCTTGAAGGAGAGCATCGAGAATTTGATAGTTTTCCATTTGATCTTTTCTCACGTCCATCTAAGTAACATTGTTGGTAAGACTTGCTCTAATACAAATTGAAGTTCAAGAGAGGGGTGAATTGAAAATTTTCTATGAGTTGACTACTAGCTCCTCACAGTCGACTCGCCTGCAAATCAATACACTTCACAAAATAGATTAGATTTGAAATAATTAAGCAAATAAATAATCGAACATAAAGTAAAGACACAAAGATTTATCTTGGTTAGAAAAACAAATATGGTGCCTACTTCCAGTCCCCTTGGGTTTTAATGTTTCCTTATATTGTTCAATATTGGGCTCAATTACAATGATGGGAAACAAGTTCCTAAGACTTATTTTGTTCTTCAGATCTTGTGACACTACTTCAGTTTGTGTAACAAAGTTTACTTGATCCTACTCTTTTGAAGTTACAAATCTTTATGAGACTAGGATTGAAACACTTCAATATTTTTCTTGAAGTTTCATGATGTTGTCCATCCTTAGTCTTTTTGTTTTATAGTCTTTAGTTGCTACTCTTTCAAAGAAAACCCAAGAGATTTATTCTCAATCAAGGATTTGAATTGATTCCTTGATTGAGGAATGTTGTCATATGGTATGTCCATACATAGCTTTCACTCACATCTGTATCCAGTACGTCCGTGATCTTTACTTCTTTCAGACCTTGTAGTGATTGATGATTTTCAAGTTTGTTCGCAATCTTTTCTTTCTTTTTGCTTTGTTGTGATTGATCTCTTCTGCCGTAATTTCGGGACCGAGATATTCCCTTCTTTTTGCTTTGATATGATTAATCTGTTCTGCCATGATCTAGGACTGAGATGTTCCTTCCTTTTTCTGTTAGTTTTGATTGATTTGCGTAGATCATGATTTGATATCCTTTCATTCCCGAAGTTGGCTTCATCCATCATTATCAATCTTCCAATATCCTGCAAAGATTTACTTATTAGTTTGTCATTATTAAAATGTAAATATAGGAGGCTAACAAAAATAAGAACTATGGTAAAAAAACATAAATAATCATTAACTATACCAGTATCAATAATCTTTCAACCCAAAATCCATAAGGAATGTATATATATGAACTTGAACCTAAACTAATGGATAGTAACAAGAGGACATACACTAGGTTTAAACCAGAAATAGTGGATAATAACAAGAGGCCAAGTTATTCATGTACAACAGAACCCATTATAACTACTAGCAATACTTCTAAAAACAATAATCAACACAAGGACCTCCCAACCATGATTAAAGACATATGCTAGACATAAACTGGAACTCATAGTAACCAAACCATAACCAAAAATAGGTGATCCCATAAGGAGCATACCTCAACTGTAAAATAAAGCCAAACTCATACCAAAACTCATAAATATTAAACCATAACCATAAACCGATGCCAGTCTCATATCAAAACTTATAAAAATATCAAAGAGCATATGCTTGGCTTGAATCAAAGTTGAAAGACATATGTATATAAGCATAACTAGATACCAAGAATAAATCTAAGCATTTTAAGCGTATAACTAATCCCTACAGTTTATAACCAATCTTGGGTGGTTAAGTCCACTAAGGAGAGGTAGGTCCCCCATTTACTAAGTCAAGATGGTGCAGTCCTGGGTTGGTTACTACTCTACCTAAGGAAAAAATCTAAATAGGCAAGAAATCAAGCCTATGTCAAGCCAACCCAATAAAACCGCCTAAGGTGGTAGCCAAGAGTCTAAGTAAGGCTAAAAGAACTTTGAACCAAAAAGTTCTACCTAAAAGAGGTAGTGGGTCCCTCATAAGGTCTCCACAACCCATCCTTGGTCAGAACTAACCTGATTCTAGCCTAAGGTTCGACATTCCTAAATCAAGGTACTACAAACACTAATCCTAGTCCTAAAGGATGATAATACACTACATAAGGGGATAATGGTCTTGAAATCTACCCCAAAAAGCCCTAATCGGCTAAACAAGATATCAATATGCTAAACAATAACGGGGATAAAACTACCTACCCAAATCTATCACAATAGTACACTAATTCTATAATCAAGATCAACCAAAATAAGGGTAAACCTCGCCCACCTGGACACTCCTGAACATTTGTTGAAATCTCTAAACTGGAGTTTTCCCCTTCTATGAGGCCTCCAGGAGATGCTATGCTAGAAAAATAAAGATATGCGCATCAATATGAGAAAATTAATACCTGTATTTAATATAAATGCAATGGGTCAAAAATTAAACTAAAATCCCAATTGGGGCTTGCCTATGGAATCATAAAATTAAAACTATCACAGCATCCGCATAGCTTAAGGATCAGTTACCAAATAAATTGGTTAAATTCGAGCCCAAAAAGTACCAAAATTAATCCCAATATAATCAACAAAGTTAAGGAATAAATTAAGGAAATAATCTAGGAATTAAGAAAATATACAGATATTATAATGATCACATGACTACCAATACTCTCCCATGATAATCCCTACACCAGAATATGATCTCCTTACAGTTTTGGAGCATAGAATGGTCTCAAATGATGGTTTATAATTAGAGATAAAAATTAAAGATGAAAGAGGTGATGAGTTGCAGGAAAATATCTTGGTTGAGGCTCATGAGTCTAGATATAAAGTTCATCTGGGTTCAACTATTATGTATCATGACTTGAAGGAAATCTAATAATGGAATAATACAAAAAGAGATGTGAAAACTTTGTGGCTATGTGTATGGTTTTTCAGTAAGTCAAGGTTGAGCATTTGAGGCCTGGTGGCATGTTTTAAGAGATAGAATTGTCCATGTGTAATTGGGAGATAATTAATATGGATTTCATTATAGTTCTTCCGCGATCTCAAAATCAATATGATTCTAGTTAGGTCATTGTGTGTAGAATTACTAAGTTTGCTCATTTTTTGCTTGTGAGGACTAACTACTCAAGATAGGATTATGCTAAGTTGTCCATTTAGGATATAGTTAAGTTGCATGAAGCATCTGCATCCATCATTTTAGACTGAAGTACGTATTTTTCTTCGTAATTCTGACATTTGTTCAAGAAAGGTTTTGGTACTCAAGTGAGCCTTAGGACCGCTTTCTACCCTCAAACGGATGGATAAGATGATCGTACTGTTTAGACTTTAGAGGGTACTCTAAGGGCCTGTATGATTGAATTAAAAGGTAATTAGGTTGACAATTTACCTCTTATTAAATTTGACTATAACAACAGTTATCATTCTAGCATTCAAATAACTTCTTTTGAGGCTTTTTATAATAGAAGGTGTAAGTCTCTTTTTGTATGGTTCGAGGTGGATGATACTAGGGTTTTTGGTTCTGACATGGTACACCAATCCCTGGAGAAGGCAAAAGTGATTATAGTAAGTCTTAAGACTGTTCAAAGTCCCCAAAAGTCTTATATAGATGTGAGTCAAAGGGAGTTAGAATTTGAAGTCGATGATTGGGTATTCTTAAAGTTTCTCCTATGAAAGGAGTTATGAGATTCTTATAGAAAGGAAAGCTTAGTCCCTATTACATTGGTCCATATCAAATTTTAAGGAGAATTGGGAATGTCTCTTACGAGTTAGATTTACCAGCGAGTTTGGCTTCGATTCATCCTATTTTTCATATATCTATGTTGAAAAATTTATGGGTGATCCTTCTTTGATTGTGCCAGTTGGGGATGTTGGTGTTATAGATTCCTTATCTTATAAGAAAGTCCCAATTGAGCTATTGGATAGGAAAATTCATAGGTTAAAGACAACGGATGTACCTTTGGTGAAGGTTTTTTGGTGAAATCTAAAGGTGGAAGAAGCTACATGGGCAACTGAAGAAGATATGAAGGCCAAGTTCCTATTCTTGTTTCCATCGTTGGATGAAAGTGCTTAAGGAATGAGTTTTATTTCTCCCTTATTGCATTTAAAATTAGTCAGTGGATTCTAATGTAATATTTTTTTTATTGTGCTAAAAATATCCTAACTCCTCATTCGATAACGAATGATCCAAAAAGGGAGAGAGGATAATATAGCATCCCATAAAATTTTGATGAATTCTTTTTTGACCCTCACATATGTGTAATATCAATTTTGACTTGAATTAGATATGCGTGATCAATAGTAGTAAGAAAATTTTATCTTATCAGTGCATTCAGTCATTCATCCATGTGAATAACTCAGTTATGTATTTCATGCATCAGATATGCATGTTCAGTATAAGAACTCAAAATATATCGGTAGTACCAGTTGCATGGTCATGTCTTAGATGTTCTCATTCCTTAAGTGAGTCCAATTGATCAACATTCTTAGCCTATCAAATGACATTCGGGGATGAATGTTCTCAAAGGGAGATTATGTAATACCTCAAAATTGTCTTAGCTCAAAATTGTCCCTAGAACGGTAAAAACTTTTTTCCAAGATGAATACTTTAATTTTTCGCAAATTATTATTAAGATTTTCACTTTTTATCACGTGGTAAATTTAATAAGATTTCCATCAATACTAAATTTGCCCAAATCCGACACCCGGGTGAAGAGTTAGTCGCTTTAGTAAGACAATGTACCACCTGACACTTTGGCGCATCGCGGAGCCAGCCAAAATGGCATTTGTCAAAATTCAGTGAGCCTCCGCAATTATGGCACATTACGCCAAGGGTCAAAACCAGAATTTTCAAATTTCAGTGGCCTAGCACAATACTGGCGCATTGCGCCAAGGCCCCAAATCGGGATTATTTTCCAGGCTTCATTATTTAAACTTCAGGGACCATTTGGAAATTTCCCAACCTCTATATATACCTGAACCACAGCTGAGAACCTCATTTTTCTCTCCTATTAACAACAAAAACTAGGGTTTCCCCTTTCAAGGTCTAAAAATACTCAACCCTTCTTCAAGGCTTCAAGAAATCAAGAACAAATCTAGGAATTCTTCAAGGATCTTTGGAGATCATCTTCCCAGGTATGCAAAGTATTCATCTATGGGCCCTTCCGTCCATATAGCTCAAAAACCCTTTTTAAAACTCAAATTTTATCATTATTTTTGGGTTCTTCATGACTTATGTGAAGGGAAATGAAAGTTCATAGTATCGATGAGTTCTAATTCTTGTTTTGAGTTTGAAAATCTAAACCAAAACCCTAGTATGTGGTATTTAAGGGATTTTCAAGATTTATGTGGATTGAGATTGGAGTTTATGTGATTGTTGAGTTCTAGATTATGTTATGATTAATAATTTACAAGCTTTGACCCTATTATATGGTAATTATGTGATGTCAATGGTAAAGCCCCTTCAAGTTGTGTGTTTTGTTGATTGTTCATGAGAATTAGGTGTAGGAGTTGTGATATGGCCAAAGCATGCTCCCCATGTGTTTGATAAAATGCTTGTGTGAAGGAAATTGGGCCATTATAGCATGTTGAATAGAAAACCCCAAATTTGGCATAACCCATGCACACCAATTATTTGTTGAAAGACCTTAGTGAATGAATTATAGTATGTTGTGCACATTCCATTCCTTGCTGAGTAAATTGTTACATGTTAGCATGAAGTCCCAACTACGTATACTTAAATGCATATTATATGCTTGTTGCAAGTCATGTGGGATGAGTTATGAAGTATTGGCATGTGTTCCCAATGTAAATACATATTAGTATTTCCAAGTGATTGAAGTGATATTTTATTGAGTATGTGGTGAATCTATTACTATGATCTTGATGTTGGTCATGAATTCAAAGAGTCATGTCTTGTCAGTTTCCTTCTATCGAATCCTGGGGGTATTTATACTAGACAATTTAGTTGTGTGCCTAGAGCCTATGTCAATTCCAAGATGATCTCAGTCAAGCTATGATTGATAGGTTCTGGTTAGTTTTAGAACTCAGGAAGAATTCAGTGGATTCATAAATCAATCTTATTCTAGTATTCAGACCAAGATACTCAGTAATTTCATCATTCATTCTAATTAAGCTTTATATTCAGTTCAGACCTCAGCAGGACCCAGTATTTAGTTCAGAGTCTAGTAAAGCTCAGTTAGTTACAGAACTCAGTCATATTCTGACAAAAAGTAGAATTCAGAAGTATTCCATTAGATATCGAAACCAAGTGAACTCTGACATATTAATTAAGTACCATAATCGGTAATGGATCCAGCTCAGTTGAGTACGATCTAAGGAACCATTTAGAGTGTTTCAGTTGGGAGTAGGAGCTAGCACCGAGCGAGTGAGGGGATGGAGGGTTTCATGTCAGAGAGGCAGAGTCGTTAGGAGCAATCCCCAAACTCCAGAACTGTGTAGCCAACACAGGATCAAGAGTCACTCGTCAAAGTAAGGCTTGACTTCCTATTGAGGGTCACCCGCCAGAGAGGCTAGCCTTAGAGAATGTCTTTACCCATGGCATGGTATTGACACCCTTCTAACAGGGGTTACAAGTTGGACCCCACGAGAGCAGAGTTGGGGCATGTCGATTAAGTGAGAACTCCTACAGTTACAATTATAGCTCAGTCTCAATTTTTAGATTATCGAACTCAGATAGTTCCATGAATTCATAGAACACCCGCTAGATAGGACTGGTCTCGAATAAAGTTAATCAGTATTAGATATCAAAATATTTAGAGATCACCCGTCAGGTAGGCTTAATCTCAATTTGTATCAGCATGTTCAGACATCACCCATCAAGTAGGATTGATCTCATTTTGTATCAGCATGTTCAGAGATCACTCTTCAGTTAGGCCTGATCTTAGATTATAACTATTCAATTATCCATCTCAGAATGTTCAGAGATCACCCATTAGATAGGCCTGATCTCATTTACAGTAATTTATTATCTTCATAAATGGATTCAGAGATCTGCTGCTAAATATGCTAATCTCAGATCTAGTTAACCAAGTATCATTACCAATAGATTCAGAGATAACTTGTTAGATAGGGTTGATATCAGTTTCAGTAGCTTCAGAAACTCATAATCCCAGTATGTTCAGAAATTTTAGATATTGACACCATTCAGTATCAGTGATCAGATTTAGTCCTAGTATACTCAGTGATAATATGTGCAGTATGTTCAGTAGTTATAGATTCTATTTATATGCTAATTCAGCTCTTGTATATCATTCATTTAAGTTATGTTCATGCATAAGACCTTGCATATTAGCCTACCTAACTTGCATACTCGGTACATTTATAGTACTGACACATTTGCGCTGCCGTGTATTCATTTTATTTTACACCAAAGGTTTAGAGGAGCGAAATCCAGAGTACTTATAGACGTCTGGTATAGTTAGAGGCAGTAGACACAGAAGTGAGTCCTCATCATCTGAGGATGTATTTATTTCGGTATTTTGTTTATTTCAATTATCTTCAGTAGATGGATTTAGTTGGGGGATTGTCCCATCAACTCTATAGTTCAGTCAGTTTAGAGGCTTTCAGACTAGGGTTGTCAGACAGTTGTACTATTATTATTCTTTTTTAGTTATATTTTTAGTTTGAACCTTATGGAAAGTTTTAGCTAATTTTCATATGTATTTCAGTATTTTATGTAGCGCTTGGTTACAGATATCAGATTCGGGTTGGCTTGTGGTCCTTCGAGATTGTAAGCACCGTGTGGCATTCTGATTCTCAGGGATTGGGGTATTATAGTATTTTGGTCCGTTTACCCCTTAAACAACTTATAAACATTAAATTGACCCCTTTTTTCAGTTTAAACGGATCAAACTTCATTATTTTTTTCTTTAACTCCCAAACCAAGAAATCTCAAGGGTCTTATAAAGAATTCATCATTCAAGCTCCAAACTTTGAGACTTCCCCTAGTTGTAACACGATGCTTAGAGTCATAAGTGACCCCAAGCTAACCTATGGCCTGGCATAAGAAATTAATACCGAAAGAAAGTAACAGCATACTGGCTGAAACTAAGCTGAAAGTCAACTAGAAGTAAATAGTAAAGAAATCAATATTAACATTTTCTAAAATATCCAATAACTAAAAACATATTTGACTATCTAAAAGCCTCTAAATCTTGGTGAGTTGTTCGAACAAGCCCCCAACTAACTCTAACTAACTTAAGTAAATGAAGTACCAAAAATACAATAGATAATTAGTCCTCGAATGATGAGGACTCACCAAGATTATAGCTGAATGGTACAGGAATGTGTTAAGTATGATCCGAGTACTGAGCGTCCGAGCCTATATTATGAGACAATATAGTGAAAAGAAGTATGTGATCAGGAATTTGAATATACTGAGTATGTGAGATGAGAAAAGCTAATAATGCAAATTGAACATGAATGCATGAACAAGAAAACTGTGCAAGACCAAGTATAAACATATGCTAGATAAATTGAATAACTGGATAACTAAATAACTGAATAATAGAAAACTTGGTCAATCATACCTAAACTGAACATAAACTAACATTGAACTAAGTATGTGGGAGCTAACAATAACTGGCATACCTCAAACTGAGCAAACTGGGGTCCAATAAGTAAACCCAGCTAGAAGGGTGTTTGTACCTTTCCAAGGTTACCCCTTATAACCTATAGTTGCACAGTAGTTTTGGAACTTGGGGACTTCTACTAAAGGCCTCATTCCTCAACTGGTGGGTGAGCATTCATCCCTGCATTCACTTGGTGCTAAGTACTACTCCCAACTAAATGACACTGTTAACTGGTAAATGTTTAACATGATTTGATATCTGATACATGCTTAACGTGATAATATTCTGATTTTAGTAACACAAGCATGATCTGAATGGCTCATAACACGAAAACCAATATGTGCATGAATATCACTACTAGGAATTGGGGGTTCATAACCCGCCAGCTCTAAATAATTCAAGTGAACATGATAGCATTAATTGAACATGATAATGAAAATTTATAATTTAATCCCAAAACTCAACAATTTGCCATAGTAAAGAATTCCATGATTTTGACCATGGGAGAGCAATAAACTTATAGAAAGCAAATACTCATGGTTTGGTTACACACACAAACTAATATAAATAAGGATACTCATATTTGACCTAAATCCCAATAAAAGGGGAAAGGGATTTTGCTTGTGAATTAAAGAGTTTTTAGGACTCAATTAATGGAACGGAACCATTGATGAAATCCCACATATCATTGGAGAAATCCTTGGAACTGAGCTTATTCTTGAGAAACCCTAGCTTGATTTGGATATGAAGAGAATCATTTTTTTTGGCTAAGTGTAATGATTTTAGAGTTTATGAGGTGTTAGGAGAAAGTTAATCCCTCAATAACTGATGTTGAAGTTCCCAAACAATGTGGTTTTGGGATTAAAAAGATAGGATTTACCAAAAACCCTTTTAAAATTATGCAAAATTTTTGGTTACAATCATCATGACTTGGGGAATGACTCCTTATAATTGGTCACGAGTTATGACTTGAGGTCCTGAGTTTTGAGACCTTTCTATTATGACCACGACTCCCTCCTAATGACTCGGTAGGACTGATAACTGGTCGTTAGGAAAAGTCATTGTCAGAGACTTAATTTTTGGATTAATTTCTATTATGTAACAGGTCCACCCAATGACTCGTTATCACTGATAATGAGTCGTAAGGTAGAGTCATTACCCTTGTGCTAAAATTTGAGGGTCCTCACTATTGTAACAATGAATCCACATAATGACTCATTATGTCTGTTAACGAGTTGTTACTTGAGTCATTGTCACTGGCAACTGATAGACCCTTAGGAAATTTTCCATAACTTTTTTCCCTGCTATCAAATTAAGGTGAGACTTGTTACATTGGAAAACTAATTCAGTCTTATGCCTTGGGGTGTGTCTGGAGCTAAAAAATATTGGGCTATTACAAGGACAGAGTGAGCTACACAGTTAAGGCTAATGGTTTAAACTCTCATGTTTATGGCCCTTGTCCCTATCCCAACATCCTATATACGTGTATATATAAATGTTGTGAATATGGTTTTTGACTGGTTTTTGGCAATGGCATTATTTAATCTATTTCCCCTGAGTTACATATTAGTGCTCGCCTCACTGATAATTCCTGGGTGCTACATTATTTTATGATGTGGGGTTCAAGGGATTTTCTGTTACCCTTGTACAATATTAGGTGGTGTGGTACGCCTGTTGATCTGTTGTGAAGTGGTGAGGCTCTATCTTCTGGAAGGCCCAGTTATTTAACTAGTTTTATTATTGTCTTCGTATTTCTTTTTGAAATCTTTATTTCATAGTTAGGGGCATGTCCTGACTTAGTTGGTATTTCTGTTTTATAGGATTTTGTGGATAGTTTTGGGATGATAGGGATGTTTGGTTTATAGTTTTTTTAGATTTATTTAGATGAATTGGATTCCGCTGTTAATTTCAGGTAGCTGCAGTTAGAATCTATGTACGAGGTATGGTTCAGGTTCAATAAAAAATTAAGTATGGTGCCCAACGATTGAATGTCAGGATGAGGTTATTGGAGATATTTTATAGAGCCTTAACCATCAGCTCTGGAGCCATGGAAGACACCATATCTGGAGAAGCTTTTATAAGACAATTCTAAGAGGTAGATTCATAGATGTTGGATTAGATCTCGCTTACTAATGAGGGTGGAAAACTCAGGAGGCTGAGAGAGGATCTGGAACATATGCTATTAGTTTTTCCTGTGACTCAAAAGTAGTTGATGATTTAGTAGCACAAGAAATTGCGCTGCTAAGAACTGATCTAGGGGTACTAATAAAGAAACTTGCAACAACAACTCCTGAGAAAGTGAATGTAGTAGAAGCATAAGATTCAGCATCCCAAGCTTATGAGTCAAAATTGGAGGAGGAAGAAAACTATCTGGATCATTAGTTGGCGGGCTTCCGAGCATAAGGGCAAGGGAATCAAGGTCAAAACTACTATGATACATATAGAGATCATAGTAGAGAGTGAGATGGTGACTAAATAAAGAAGGATGGATACAGAGAAAATGGAGATAGGTACATTCCGCCTGGCAAACGAGATGCAGAATCTAAAATTGAAGAGATCCTGACTAAGCTGGTGAAGGGTCAAGAAAATCAGGAGATCAACCTTAAGGAGTTAAGGCTGAAATTTTAGGGTTGACCCAAAAGGTCGAATCTGATACCAATGATATCAAGCAGTTGGAGCATAAGTTAAAGAAGATGTTAGGAACTCTAATCAGAGGCATCCAGGTACCCTTTTGAGCAATACTATGCAAAATTTGAAAAACAACGGTCATGTTTTTGCTATTACTACGAGGAGTGCTATGACTAATATAGATCCCCCACTACCTATTGTGGAAGCTGCTATTGATGAAACACCTATTGTGAAGTTAGAAAAGGCAATAGGTGGTAATAATGCAGTTGGTAAGGAAAGAGGTAAGGGTTCAATTATTGAGCAGGAAATAAGACAAATTCCGAGATCACCCCCATATTTTCTCAGCAACTGAAGCAAAAAAGAGAGGAAGGAAAATCCAATTGACTCATTGAGATGCTGAAAAAGTTGAGCTTGAATATTTCTTTTCTCGAGGCATTGGAGCAGATGCCTGGATATGACAAGTTTATGAAGTAATTGGTCACAAAGAAGAAAGGAGCAACGATTAAGGTTGTCGATGGGTTGCAACACTGTAGTGCAATCACTAAAATGTCTTGGGCTCAGAAAAAGTGTGAACCCAGAGCATTCACTATACCATATATAATTGGGACATCCCGATTTGCCAAAGCCCTATGTGACTTAAGAGTTAAGTAAATTTGATGTTGCTGGCTATATTTAAGAAATTGGGTTTAATCCCTCCTAAATCGACTTCAATGCAGCTATTAATGGCTGACTACACGATAAAAAAACCTATGGAAATTTTATTTAATGTGATCGTGAAAGTTGATAACTTCATCTTTCTAGCTAACTTTTTCATATTGAATTATAAGGTTGACACTGAGATGCTCATTATATTGGGAAGACCATTTATGGCCATAGGTAGAGCGATGGTTGAGATAGAGAAAGGAGAACTGAAATTCAGAGTCAACGGTGAGGAAGCCACCTTCAATATTCAAAAATCAATAGAGTAGCCTATCGACATGAGAGTGGTGTCAGTGATTAATTATATTGATGACCTTGGAGGGTACATTTATGGGTATCTTGATGAATTTTGAGTAATTAGGATACCCGAATCGTGCCACGATGTAAAATTAAGTGACGCATGGGAGGAAACCCATGGTCTTGTTGATGAATTCAGAGTAATCAACACAGTCACATCGTGCCACGATGTTAAACTAAGCGTTGAGTGGGAAGCAACCCACTATTCTAGTGTTCACATTCTATTTATTTTTTTGTAGGTTCTTATCTCTTGGACTTACCCAAAACATGGTAAAGCTATATTCTTCGATTTCCAGGTAAGGGGACTATGTTATCAACACATCATGGTCATAAGTCCCACATGGGCTAGGTAAGTTGAGAAATAATTAAAAAGGTGAATATTTTAGGACGAATTGGAAAGTTGTGGACTTTGGTACATATCTATACTTTTGGTTCCATAAACTTAAGTATCGGGACCATGAGTAGCTGGAAAAATATCAAAATACCAAGTTTCGATTGCAAGAAGCGAGCCAAAGGTTTTGGCCATGCACATGCTGGCCACATGTGGCACATACGCCCCATGCCTAGCCGCATTTGGTAGGCGCATGTAGCTACCGCGGCTAGGTCATGTGTGGGCCCAAATTTTAATTAAAATTTTGGGCCCACCAACACTTATATAAGACCTAAAATAGCCCTACGTCTATATTTAAACATCCTTAACCTCATTTCAACTCATTCAAATCCTCAAAATTTCAAGTTTTCTCTTTAAATTCAAACTTCCCTCTTAGAACATAAACTAAGCCCACACTTAAGTAAAGGCTAAATTAAAACTTGTTTGAGATACCAACTTGTCCCAACACACTAAAAAACATGTTATAGCTTTGGTTTTGATTAATTTCTTCTTTGTTCACTCATGATTTACATAAAAGAGGTAATTCTCTGCTCTAAATGGTTATGTATTGATTTATTTATTGTATAAATAAGCTGATATGTGTGTTCTTATGCAAAATATATAGAATCTATCATGTTGGTATGTAGGAGGCTTGAAGTAGACTATAATCTCAATGTAGGGCCTTGTTTCAAATTAAATTCTAAAGTAAGGCTCTAACCAGAAGTTGAACTTGAATGAGTAGAATACCACAAGTTGAGCATGTTTAGTTTGCTCTAAAAATCATGATTCTTGATAGCTATATGCACATTGGACTTGTTGGTATTTCAAATAGGTTACCCTGAGCTTAGTGGTTAGGTGGAGGAGTACCCATAGCAATATGGAAAAAAGGTAGGTAGGGGTGACACACTGAGTTACTAAAGGACAAAAGCGTTAAGCTACTTAGGCCATTGTATCTTGGCCAAGGGTGAATTCAGATAGGATGTCACCCCACCCCCCACCCCCACACATATACTCCTTTGCTAGATAATAATGATGAGGAGGAGGAGGCAGATTCTAATACTAATCCATAGGTTATATCTCAGGACCACCAATCGGATGAGGGGTCCCAAGATATATTTAAGGATGCAGAGCAAGAGGAGTCATTAGTGGTACCACAGTTTAAGGAGGATAACGCCACTCATGTATAATAATCAGAGATACCCCAGTCTGAGAAGGGTGTAGAGCAAGCTACCTATGATGCACCAATATAGCAGAGGCAGAGTCCTGTACCCACACATGCCTCAAAAGCATATCCGAGGTGGTGTGTAAAGGATATACGAGAAGTTTATGATATGGATAGTTATATCTCAGATATGGGCAAGACTAAGAGGCTTATTTATTAGGTGCACTAGATCGATCTGTATGGATTGAGGTGAGTACCACTATTATAGAGTAATATTCAATCGATATTAATTAGAGTGAATGACTAAACCACTCGATTCTTACAGCTTGACTATGGTGCGTGAGTTTTATACATCATACTGAGCTACAGTAGATTTTACCATACATATATTGCTAGGACCGATGAGACATATGGAGTAGCCACAACTTGTCATACACTTGTGAGAGGGGTCAGAGTTTATCTTTTAATAGATGCTATCCGTCGGGTTATTTTGGGTTTAGATTACATAACTCTCGCATATACAATTAAGTATGGCAATAGATTAGGAGTCATATATGATCAACATATTATGTAGGAGGCTAAGCATAGATGAGAGAAGGTTGATTGGCTAGGTGGATAGCCAACTATATTTTACCTTTGGGTGATACGACCCATGGATTGAGGGTTGTGGTGTGATCAAGAAGGGGCCATTGAATTTTGAGTCCAAGTTTGGTGGTTTCTCATCAGATATCGACTATTACACATAATTTCAAATAATACGTTAACTTGGGAAAGATCAACCTTGGTTGCTAGTATGATGGTCAAATATGCTATTGATTTTGTAGCCATCCTCTGACATGATATCCATGATAGAGCATTTGGGGAGATGACTAACCTGCCATTCCCTGGAATAATTTAGAGACTTTATGATGAGGTCAGTGTACCTGAGATATCAAGAGTAGATAAGAGGGTACTTACGACAGCTACTTTATAGACAATGAGTATGAAGGATCTGGTACATACAAGCCTTTCTAGGAGATCTAAAGTACCTCAAGTCCAGAATGAAGGCCCATTAGTTTCCACAAATCCTGGTGATGCACATAGAGGCAATGTGGGTATTAGTGATGATAAGGAGATAAGGGATAAGAGAAAGGCCCTAAATATGAGTACTCGGGGTGAGGGGACACCAACCACCTATTCATTAGCCTGGATTCAACCTCAGAGCCGATAGGCGTATCTTTAAAGCATACTTGCCCATCCACTATAACTCCTGGTACAGGTATAATCATTATATCTCAAGAGTTATTGTAGAGCTTAGTGGATAGTCAGAGGGCTACTGATACTCGATTGTGGGTTATTAAGAAAGATAGGACTAACCTATATGGGCAGATAAGATAAAGGGACCAAACTAGATTTGAGCAAACAGAGGCCAGATAGGTGGCCGCATAAAGATTTTCACTGTCTGATTTATGTACTGACTTCCAGGGATAACTTGATGAGTTTGGAAAATGGGTTATAGCCCAATTTATAGAGATAAAGGAGCTGAATCTAGCCTAGATCAGGGAGGATTTAGATATATTATGACAAGAAGCACGCTCTCTCATAGAGAGCTATATAGTAGTAACTCCCTCAGTTACACCCCCAGTGGTCTAGATATCACCTTTATGCGCACCCAGATAAATTAATTTCTTCACAAAGGATGAGGAAGAGGTCCCGGTAGTTAGGGCCAAGAGAGGTCAGATAGGAGACTTGTAGGATCTTAATATACCATACAACTAGGTCGTTAAAAGGGTCAGATGTGATTTGATGGAGATTGTAGTCATTGATAAGCATAGGCATATAGAGATAGAAGTGGGTGCTTTATCCAGTAGTGCACCGCCACCATCACTGCCTCTGCCAGTTGACATGCCCCCATCTAGAAATGCTCATGACATGAATGCCTAGTGCATCCCAGGTATGTTCTCACTTCTCTTTTTTGTATTATTTAAGCACATTGAGGATAGTGCATAATTTTTTAGTTGTGGTAGGGTATACCATAGCCGTCACAGGTTTTTTTGTTGTACTTTTTTTCCTGTCGGCTCAGTAAAGTTGTAGAACTGGCATGTCTAGGATAATTTATGTCGTATTGTGTTTTGTTTCATATGGTGTTGTGTTTTCGTATAATTAGGATATTTTTAAGTATTTAGGGCAGTATTTACGTTTCTATTGATGTTTGAGAAAAATGATACCCCTCAAAATTTTGTGTTTTAAAACTCTGTAAATGTATATTTGTGTGAATATTGTGGATCTTGTTATGGTATTAGGATTAAGGATATGATAATCACTTTCTAACAATTGTATGAACCGAATAAGTAGTAGTTTCTACTATTGACTCTGTTACATGTGTGAGTGAGATGCTACTTAGTTTCCTTCGTGTGTTGAATTCAGAACATGCCTAGTTAGTTTTGCCTTGATTGAAGGATAGTCAGTTAGGAAACGATCATAAGTTGTTTTTGATTTTAGTCTACTTTTATCCTAAATGACATCATCTATGAAATAGTATCCCTTGATTTCTGTTTTGAGCCTTGAAGCCTATTTTTTTGTTTCACCTTTCACCTTCCCATTTGTACTATAATAAACCTATTTTGGCCCTGGTCCTCCTCTGACATTGTGCATCTCAACTCAAGCAAAATGCCTAAGTTTAGAGTGGCTATTATAGGGGTGCATAGTGTAAAGTGGATATGTAGAAGGTTAAAATAAAATAAAAAGAAAGTAAAGCTGGGTGTTTTAGCGAAAGAAAAGAAAAGATAAAAAATTGTAAAAAAGTGAAAAAGAAAGAATATAAGACCACACCCAACCTGAATGTGCAATAAAGAATAAAAAGAGAGATATAAGGGTCGAATAAAAAGAAAATTGGCTAGTGAGACCCCAAGGTTAGTGTAGTACCAAGGAGGATTAGTCACCTGATATGTCCATATGTACCATACCAACCCCCAAGTCTATATTAAAAGGTGAGAAAAGTCCTTTAGTGATCCTAACTTGACTGTCTGAATGCTAAGGTAAAGAAAACAAGGGTGATCCTATGTTATTATCGATTGGAACTTCTCTTCTGAGTATGAGCATTTCTTGATTGTCCCTGCATTGACATGTATTATTTCATATAAGTGATTGGGACATCTTTATTGTGAGGTCACAAAGTCATATTACTAGCTATTTGCTTATTTTGGGTAGTGTAACTTGTACATAAGTACGATTGTCTATTGCTAATGTAATGTTATACCTTGATCCTATTTTGTCACATTATTGTGCTTCATGTTTTCACACAGTTGGTTTTTAAAAGTAAGATAGGAAGGGATGCTATTTTTTTAGCCTAAAAGTGTTGATTGACTACCTCAAATAGCTTAGATCCTCCTAATTAAGCATCGTGTTTAGTTTTGTTTGTTTTGTTATATTTTGTTTCCTGAGGACATGAAAACTCTCTAAGCTGAGGGTGTTGATGTGCTATAGAAATATATCTCTTTTGACTCTTACAACAAAGAAAATATGCAAGACACGATATGCTTAGAGTATATTTTGAAGAAAATCATGTTTTGGATGCTAAGTTCATGAAAATTTTGGGAAAGGTGTTTTTGGATACTTATGGGAGCAATTATGGATGTTTGGAACACTTTCTGGATTGATTGTGATCAAAGCATGTGCGAGAATTGAAGAAAAGCTGAAAAATTGCTTCCAGCACATGCCAAGTCAACTTGTTGACTATATGTAGCACATGTGGACCTCATGTGGGCAAAGCATGTATCAGAAGTATGAAATCTGCAGAGCTAACCTGTAGGAATTTTTGAACTGGCATATGCGGTTACTATATGTGCCCTCCCTGCAGGCCGTTTATGCTACATATGCCCAAGGATAAGGTACATGTAGGGACCACAAGTGGCCACCAACCCTTTTTTCTCCTATTTTGTTCGGGCTTTAGTTTTAAGATTTTCTCATTTACTATAAATACTCCTTATGTGTTTTTTAGTAAAATTTATGATTTCTTGATATTTAAAAATTTATTTTGATTTTGAGATTCGATTTTGGTCTTGGAATTCTCTTATATTGACTTTGGTTGATTATTTTAGTTATAGTTTTGGGTTTCTAATTCTTCTTATTATTATTTCATCTTACTCTTTCCAATCATGAATGTTGTTTGTTACATCACAAGTATGATCGGCTAAAAACCATTAGTTAGGGTTCTGAAAACCCTGACATATTAATGAAGTGGGGAAAGTGCTATAGTTGATCTGAACTGATACACATGTATGCATTGCTTTAACTTCAATATAATAGTTTTCTTAATGGGTGCACACGTTAGGATCCCACCTAGATTATTGCTACTTACTCCAAAAAAGGAGCAGTGACTAGGAAAAGATAATGACAATAGTAATTTGGAGTTTAACTGTTGATCCACGCTTCTAGGTTTTATCTACATAAGATGGTTATATTTTATCTAATAATTAGAGACTCAAAAGGTAATAGTTAACTGGGATCAAGATAAGAGTTAGTAAGGCAACATCCTGAGACTTAAAAGGTAAAGGGTGAGATCCTTCTACTCATCAAAAAGACTGTAAAGGGTACATAACTTATTAATTCTTCATGCAAAGTATTGGGTTGGTTCAACAAATCACGATAATCCTACTGGGGTGAGAAGCCAAGGGGAACACAATCCTATTATTCACCTACGACTGATTGCAATTGAAATTGATACTCGCCACTTGTTTGATAATGCTACTCATAACCCCTATTTACTTTTCCAGTTCTGCCTATTGACTACAATAATTGAGAGCCATGATTCCACGTATTCCCTTGGGATTTGACCCCAACCTTAGTTGGGTTACTATATATTACAGTAACAATATCATTTCTTGAGAGAAGATGTTGCTTGTACATCACCAGACTCTATTTAGGCATGCCATATTCCACACAGTTAGGCATCTCAAACAACAAATTTAGAGCTCTTTGATATAACTTCAGTAGCCAAAATAAATAAAATTGGAGATAAGGAATCTCCTTACTTTATAGCCCTTATGAAAAGGAAGAAACCATTAGGTTATCCATTAAAGAGCACAAAATACTATTTATAGAGAGAAGTTACCAAAATATATCAATGAAATAGACCGTAAAGTCCAGTAGGACCTTGTGAAGGCAGAGTCAAGACACTCTATCATAAGTTATTTCTATATCCAGATCAATCATTACATTATCTTGTTTGCCCCCCTTTTTAATGTTAGACACTATTTCTTTTGTCAACAATACATTCTTAATGATGGTTCTCCCCATAACAAAACCAAATGGATTAGGAGAAATAAGATTAGATAGAACATGTTCTATCTTGTCATGAACCACTCTTTACTTCACTTTATTAATAAAGTTTCTTAGACTAATAGGTCTTAAGTCTTAGTAACTTTTAATAAGATTTTTCTTAGAAAGTAATACCAAGTTGGTGTGAGTTTTGGACTTTGGAAGAGTCTTCCCCTGAAATAAACTATATATCATTCTAAAAATATCCTGTTCAATTATTTCTATTATTTTTGGTAATAATAGCATGTAAGTACATCAATTCCACTTGTACACTCCCTATTTAACTTGAATATTGCTTTCTTGACTCTCTCTTATGTAGGTATTCTGCAAATCTAGCTATTCTATTTCTGATCCACAATGGGTGAAATGTTACCTAGAATAGCATTATTACATCCCTATTCTTCTTGAATGAATTGCTTAGTTTACCATCTAACTACTTTTTCTTTTATGTCACTATCACCTTTAAACCAATTTCCTTGCATGTCTTTAATTTTATTTATTTTAAGCCTTTTTTATCCATTTTACAAGATTGTGAAAGTATCTGATAAATCTATCACCCTCCACAAACCATTTAATGCCTACTTGTTAGTATCTAATATGATTCTTCATAATGTGGATACTATTTCAATTCTTGAGATTTTTGCAAAATACATTTATTATTCCAAGAAGTTGGTCATCTAAGGGCTTAATGGTTGATTATTTTTTCCATAAATCTTAGTATTTCAGGCATGTTCATATTCCCCAATTCTTATTTTATGAAAAACATATGTGTTATGGTTGGGGGTTTTGGAATGGTTGAACCTTGAATTATTTTCTCATGATTTTAATGAGTTACTCATACTTCAAAATTGATGTTTTGGAACTAATGGGGTGCATGGGTCTTGGGTTTGGAATGGGGGTCAAGGTATTCCCCAAGTTGACTCACTTGTGTAAATGGCTTTGAATTGTGAAATTGTTACTTGGTTCAACTTACTCGACTATCTTATTGCATTGCATAAATGGCTAAACAATATACATGGAATTTGAAGGCCTTGATGGCTATGGTTAATTTAATGAACAAAGGGGGTCGAGGCATTCCCCCACGTTAATGTGATTGTTATATCATAGAGATAAAATTGCAAGTGTAACGGTATGACGATACCCATGGTGTGCCTTAATGGTTGATTCTTTTGTTAATAAATGGGTTATGTGAAACTTGTTTTAAATTAAGCTTAATTTGGGGTATGTAGCTAAATCGTGAAGGTGTGGGTCTAGGATTACTTATACTGGAAACTTATCTTTGTTGACATGAGGTTTCATCTTGATGAACATGTACACTGTTCACACTATTGATATATAATTGTATCTTGTATTGACTTGGGGTTGAGACATTTCCTGTTCTTCCTTGATACCTCCGGTTCGTA